>NC_046172.1:123506004-123693766 GCF_011064425.1 Rattus rattus | reverse complement strand
CTTGCCATCAGATTATCTCTAGTGTTATTTTGTTCTGCTATTTCTGACAATGGCTAGACTGTCCATAAGCCTGTGTGTCAGGAGTGCTATAGACCTGTTTTCCTCTTTTCAGTCAGTTGTGGGACAGAGTGTTCTGCTTTCGGGCAGTAGTTTTCCCTCTACAGGTCTTCAGCTGTTCCTGTGGGCCTGTGTCTTGAGTCTTCCAGGCAGGTAACTTGCAGCAGAAAAAGTTGGTCTTACCTGTGATCCCGAGGCTCAAGTTCGCCACGGGTGCTGCCCACGAGCCTCTGCAGCGGCAGCAACCAGGAAGATTCTGCGCCATGTTTCCGGGAGCTCTGCACCAGGGTTCCAGATGGCGCTTTGGTGTTTTCCTCTCAAGGCCAGAGATGTGTGCAGAGTGCAGTCTCTTCTGGTTTCCCAGGCATGTCTACCTCTCTGAAGGTTTAGCTCTCCCTCCCACGGGATTTGGGTGCAGAGAACTGTTTATCCGGTCTGTTCCTTCTGGTTCCGGCGGTGTCTCAGGCACAGGGTTCCTGCCGCTCCTGGGCCTTCCCCCACGGGCACCCAGAGTCCTTATACAGTTTCCTCTTGGGCCAGGGATGTGGGCAGGGGTGGGCAGTGTTGGTGTACTCTTCCGCTCTGCAGCCTCAGGAGTGCCCACCTGACCAGGCGGTGAGGTCTCTCTCCCATGGTGTCTTGGAGCAGAGAGCTGCTGTGGGCCGGGATCTGTGGGTGTGGGACTCCCGATAAACACAGGAAGTGCCTAGTCCTAGAGGAATTCTGCCTCTGTGCGTCCCGAGTTCACCAGGCAGGTCTCTTGCAGCAGAAAAGTTGGTCTTACCTGTGGTCCCGAGGCTCAAGTTTGCTTGCGAGGTGCTGCCCATGAGCTCTCTAGCCTTATTTATAATAGCCAGAAGCTGGAAAGAACCCAGATGCTCTTCAACAGACAAAGGGATACAGAAAATATGGTACATCTACACAATGGAATATTACTCAGCTATCAAAAACAATGCCTTTATGAAATTCATAGGCAAATGGATGGAACTGGAAAATATCATCCTGAGTGAGGTAACCCAGTCGCAGAAAAACACACATGGTATGCACTCACTGATAAGCGGCTATTAGCCCAAATACTTGAATTACCCTAGATGCACAGAGCACATGAAACTCCAGAAGGATGACCAAAATGCAAATGCTTCACTCCTTCTTTAAAAGGGAAACATGAATACCCTTGGCAGGGAATAGGGAGGCAAAGTTCAGAACAGAGGCAGAAGGAAAACCCATTCAGAGCCTGCCCCATATGTGGCCCATACTTATAAAGCCACCCAATTAGATAAGATGGATGAAGCAAAGAAGTGCAGGCTGACAGGAACCAGATGTAGATCTCTCCTGAGAGACAAAGCCAGAATACAGCAAATACAGAGGTGAATGCCAGCAGCAAACAGGGAACTGAGAACAGGAACCTCTGTTGAAGGAATCAGAGAAAGGACTTGAAGAGCTTGAAGGGGCTCGAGACCACATATGAACAACAATGCCAACCAACCAGAGCCTGACCAAGCCCCTATCCAAAGACTATATGGACTGACCCCTGGGCTCCAACTCATAGGTAGCAATGAATATCCTAGTAAGAGCACCAGTGGAAGGGGGAAGCCTTTTGGTCCTGCAAGACTGAACACCTAGTGAACGTGAAGTTTGGGGTGAGAGTGGTAATGTGGGGATGATGGGGAGGTGAACACCCATATAGAAGGGGAGGGGGAGGTGTTAAGGGATGTTGGCCAGGAAATCAGGAGGGGGAATGACAATCGAAATGTAAATAAGAAATACTAAAGTTAATAAAGAAAAAAATTTTTTTAAAAAGTTTTGCTTTTGCTGTACTGAGTTTTTGTTTTCCCATATGATATTGATAATCACTCTTTTCATTTCTTTGAAGAACTATATTGAACTTTGCTGGGGATTGCATTGAATCTGTAGATTGCCTTTGATAAAATGTCCATGTTTACTATGTTATTCCTACCAACCCAAGAGTATGGGAGATATCTCCATTTTCTGAGGTCTACTTTGATTTCTTTCCTGAGAGACTTGAAGTTATTATAATTTCACTTGCTTGGTTTGAGTTACCCCAAGATATATTATATTATTTGTAACTATTGGGCAGGGTGTTATTTCTCTCTTTTCTTTCTCCAGTCCTTTCTTCATTTGCATGAAAGAAGACTACTGATTTGTTTGTGTTAATTTTTTATTCAGCCACTTTCCTGAAGTTGTTTATCAGCTGTAGAAGTTCTCTGGTAGAATTTTTGGTGTTGCTTGTCTATACTCTCATATCATCTATATCTTGACGTTTATAGTTATACCTTGACGTCTTCTTTGCCAATTTGTATACACTTGGTCTCCTTTTTGATGTCTAATTACTCTAGCTGGAACTTTGAGTACAATATTGAAAAGATACAGGAAGATTAGAAATTATTGGACTTGCTTCAAGTATTTCTCCAT
This sequence comes from Rattus rattus, assembly GCF_011064425.1. Taxonomy (NCBI): domain Eukaryota; kingdom Metazoa; phylum Chordata; class Mammalia; order Rodentia; family Muridae; genus Rattus; species Rattus rattus. The sequence goes on along the minus strand of NC_046172.1, from coordinate 123,691,276 downwards.
TTAATTTAATATTGGCTATTGGTTTGCGGTATATTTGCTTTCGGTATGCTTAGGTATGAGCCTTGAATTCCTGATCTATCCAATACTTTTAACATAAAGTAGTGCTGTATTTTGTCAAATGCTTTTCAGAATCTAATGAGTTGATCATATGATTCTTTCTTTGGGTTTGTTTATATAGTAAATTACGTTAATGGATTTTCGTATACAGAACCAACTTCGCATCTTTCAGATGAAGCCTACTTGATCATGGTGAATCATGATTTTAATGCGTTCTGGATTCAGTTTGCTGAATTTTATTGAATATTTTTGTATCAATATTCATAAGTGAAATTGATTTGAAGTTCTTTTTTTTTTGAGTCTTTTTGTGGTTTATGTATCAAAGAAATTGTGGCTTCACAGAATGAATTAGTTAGTGTTCCATCTGTTTCTATTTTATGGAATCATTTAAAGAGTGTTGGTATTAGCTCTCCTTTCAAAGTCTGGTAGAACACTTCAATAAAGCCATCTGGCCATGGACTTATATTGGTTCTGTGGTTTTTAGTGACTTCTATTTCCTTAGTGGATATTGCCCTGTTTAGATAGTTTGCCTGCTCTTGATTTGAATCTGGAAAGTCATATCTGCCTAGAAAATCATCCATTTCATTTATACTTTCCAGTTTTGTTGAATATACGATTTATTGCAGTATCTGATTTTCTTTAATTTCCTCAGTTTCTGTTGTTATGTCTCCCTTTTCATTTCTGAATGTGTTAATTTTGCTACTGTCTCTGGAACTTTAGTTAGTTGGGCTAGGGTTTATCTATCTTGTTGATTTTTCTCAAAGAACCAGTCCTGTTTTTCTTGATTTGTTGTACCATTCTCTTTGTTTCTGTTTGGTTGATTTTGGCCCTGAGTTTGACTATTTCCTGCCTTTTATGTCTCTTGGACAGTGTTTGCTTCCTTTTGTTCTAGGGCTTTCAGTTGTGCTATTAATTTCCTAGTGTAGGATCTCTGAATTTCATTACAAGGGTGCTTAGTGCTATGAATTTTCCTCTAAGCACTGCTTTCATTGTGTCCTGTAGTTTGGGTATGCTTGGACATCATTTTCATTGAACTTCAGGGACTCTTTAATTTCTTTCTTCATTTCTTCTAGGTCCAAGTTATCACTGAGTAGATAATTTTTAAGTTTCCATGGGTATGTGTCTTTTCCGAGTGAGGTAACAGACACAAAAGGACACACATGGTCTGTAGTCACTAATAAGTGGTCAGTAGCCAAAATTGCAGAGTATCCAGGATACAATCCACAGATCAATAAGGTGGGCTAAATGAGGATGCTTCAATCCCACTTGGGAGGCAGCAGAAAGCAATCACAGGGTGTAAGTAGGGAGGGAAGAACCTGTATGGGAGAGGGAATGGAGAGCAGAAAGAGGGGACATGATCAGTATTGGGGGGAAAAGGAGTGAAACACTGAGAGCCAACAGAATGAATGGAAACATGCAAACCCAGGATGTGAGGGGTGGCGATACCCTCTAGAATGTACCTAAGACCTGGGAGGTGAAAGAGTCTCAGAATTGAAAGGGAGGGACATTAGATGAAATATTCAACAGTCCAGAGAGGGAACTTGTAGAGTCCTCCTCCAGTAGATAAACAGGGAATCAAATGGAGGGATGAGGTTGACATTTTATAGTCAAAATCTCTGAAGCAGAATTGTTCCTATCTAAAAGAACTGCAGGGACAAAAGTGAAGAAAAGACTGAGGGAAAAAGGTCCAGTGACTGGCCCAAATTAGGATGCATCTCAAGGGGAGGCTCCAAAGCTTGACACTATTACTGATGCTATGGTGTGCTTACAGACAGGAGTCTTGTATGACCGCCCACTGAGAGGCCCAACAAGCAGCTGACACAGACAGAAGTAGATACTTACACTGGACCAATAGACTGAAGTTGGGGATCCCTGATGTTGAATTAGGGAAAGGCTTGAAGAAATTGAGGAGTAGGGTGACCCCATAGGAAGACAGTATGAACTATCCTGGACCCCTGATATCTGTCAGACATTGAGCCACCAACATGGCATTATAGCTGATTGGAGGCCCCCAACATGTTATACAGCAGAGGAGTGCCTGCTCTGGCATCAGTGAGAGAAGACGCACCTAACCCTTGAGAGATTTGAGACCTCAGGGAGTGGGAGTCCTGGCAGGTTGAGGTAGCTTTGGAGGGTAGGTTTTGGGGACATCCTTTTGGAGACAGAGGAGGAATAAGATGTGTAACTGTGAGAGTACAGACCAGGAAGAAGATAATGACTGGACTGTAAAAAAAAATGATAATGAATAAATAAATAAATAAATAAATAAATAAATAAATAAATTCAACATATTTAGTCATCAGTGAAATGCAAATCAAAACACCCTGAGATTTCATTTCACACCAATCAGAATGGTAAAGATAAAACAACTCAGGTGACAGCAGATACTGGTGAGAATGTGGAGAAATAGGAACACCCCTCCATTACCGGTGGGGCTCCAAGCTGGTAAGAACACTCTGGAAATCAATCTGGAAGTTCCTCAGAAAATTGGAAATAGTTCTAACTAAAGACCCAGCCATACCACTCCTAGGCATCTACCTAAAATTGGCTGCAACACATAACTAGGACACATGCTCCATTATGTTCATAGTACCTTTATTTATAATAGCCTGCAGCTGGAAACATCCTAGATGTCATTAAAGGGAAGAATGGACACAGAAAATGGGGTACCTTTACACAATGGGATACTACTCAGTTATTAAAAAACGAGGACTTCACAAATTTTGCAAGGTAAATGGATGTAACTAGAAAATATCATCCTGAATGAGATATTCATGCCCAAAGGAAATATATAATATGTAATCACTGATAAGTGAATATTAGCCCGAAGCTCAGAATAGCCATGATACAAGTCATAGACCATATGAAGCTTAACATACCAAGTGTGGATGCTTTATTCCATTTTGAAGGGGAAACAATACATCACTGGGGGGATTGTGTAGGGGAGGAGATGGGGAGGAAAAAGAGGGTCAGGACCAGGTATGGGAAGAGACAGGAGAGAAGCACATAGAGCAAGGAGAATGAATAGAAATATGTAGCAGTGGAGGGGGAACAGATAGACCACAAAAAGTCTCAGATGTCAGGGATGTGAGAAGCTCCCAGGACCCAGTGGTGATGACTGTAGCTGAAATGCACAACAGTGGGAACATAAAACCTAAAGAGACCACATCCAGTAGATATGATCTTCAGTTGATGTATGGGACCACCCAATCATATGAAAAATTTTGACCCATAATTGTTTCTGTCTAAAGGAAATATAGGGACAAAAGATGGATCAGAGACTGAAGGAAAGGCCATTCAGAGACTGCCCCACCTAGGGATACAGCCCATGTACAGATACCAAACCCTTACACTGTTGCTGATGCTAAAATGTGCTTGCACACAGGAATCTGGTATGGCTGTCCTCTGAGCACCTCTACCAGTGCCTGATTGAGACAGATGCAGATACTCACAGCCAACCATTGGACTGAGAGCCATGCTATAGGACCCCAGAGGAAAAGTTAGGGGAAGAACTGAAGACGCTGGAGAGGATTGCAACCCCATAGGAAATATAACAATATTAATTAACTGGATCCCTTAGATCTCCCTGGGAGAGACTCACAAACCAAAGAGTATACATGGGCCTGTCCATGTCTCTTCCTACATACTTAGCTGAGAACTGCTTTACTTGGCATCTGTAGGAGGGGCTTTGCCTATGGAGGCTTGATGCTCTAGAGGGGTGAAGCAGGAGTGGGTGGCAGGGTGTGGGAGCATCTCATTAGAGGAAAAGTGGATAGGGATGGGGTGGGAGGTTCATAGAGGGGAGATCAGGAAGATTGACATTTCAAATGTAGACAAATAAAATAATTCACAATAAAAAAGAATGAGGAATTCATATGGAAGTAAACGATCCCTGTGCATCTTTTTCAGAGGAAAAATTTTTGATTGAAGCTTTTGAGCGTAGGCTTTTGAGGGTACCTGCCTGGCTACAGGAAGTGCGCACTTCAGTCTCTATACCCAAACATCAGGCAGAACTTGGGGAGTTTGGTGGAAGAATGAAGACAAGATTGAGCAGGACTGCGGGGTCAAGCACACCACAAGAAGACATACAAAATCAACTAACCTAGGTCCACTGGAGCTCACAAAGACTTGAGCCACCAACCAAAGAGCATGCATTGGCTTCACCTGGCCCTGTCCACATATTTGTTGTAGATGTTCAGCTTGTTCTTCATTTGGTCCCCCTAAAAAGTGTAGCAGGATATTTCCCTATTTCTGTTTCCTACTTTTGGATCCCTTTCCCCTCCTTGGACTCCCTCCATGTGTCTTGACTAGATATCCCAGGTTGGGTTGGTACCCAAGGGGAATTCCTCTTCTTTGAGAAGAAGGGGAAGTAATGCAGGGTGATTTGTAAGGGTGTGATGGGGAAGAGAGGAAGGATAGGGCTACTTTTGGGATATAATGTGACTAAAAATTAAATTGTGAAAAAAATATCAAAATTATCATGTCAAATAAACTCCCATAAAAATTTTAGAGAGGATAATATAAAAATGTCATACAATAAGAAATTTGACCAATATAAGATTTTTTTTCAATTCATTAAAAATAGCATATCCAAATAACCAAGCATAGTTTGTAAGTGCATTTTTGTGTGTTTCTGTGTGTATGACAATGCACAGGGTAATGTTAGAATGTATATGTTGCATATGTTCATAAAACCAAGGTTGATATCAAATATCTTCCTTTATCACTCTCCATGTAGTTTTTAAAGAGACAGTTTCTCTCTGACTTTGTATTTCACTGATAAACTAAAATATCTGGCTAAAAACCTGGGAGTCCCCCTTGTTTTTAGATCCATGGTTCTAGAATTACAGGCCCCTGTCATCCCTGTGTCAAGCATGGTTCTGAACTCAATTCCTCATTTTTTTTTCAACAAGCACTTTACCTACTTAGCCAAATTCCCAGCCCTACACATTTTATTGTTGTTGTTGCTGTTGTTGTTGCTGCTGCTGCTGCTGTTGTTGTGGTTGTTGTTGTTTTTAATAAGGTATTTCACAGATATTTTTCTTTCTGTTAGACAACTGGACTGTAAGGTAAATTATTTGCATATAGCAAACTTACCATGACTCATGACAAAGTTCCTTAGGGTGGATCACAAAGTGGCAAAATGAAGTTTATGGTTACTTGTAATAAGAGATTTCTTTGCTATTTGACATTGTGCTCTGTCCCCCAGGGCAGTCGACAGGGGAGTCACCTAGGAGAGAATGGGGGGAAAGAGATGCAAAGAATGGACAGCAATAGAGGAGGTCTGATCAAGCTGACAATTTTTAATTTTTCTCAGGTAGAAGTTACACTGGTAGAAGCAGGGTGTGGGGTGTGGTTAGGTAACCACAAAGGAATGGGCTTGGCTCAATGACCAGGATGTTGACTGGGTAAATTGATTGGCAGGAGGAACAGTACAGGGAGGGTTGCTATATGACCAAACCACCAGCGCTAAGCTACCTAACGGAACAAGAATACCCTTGGGAGGGAAGAGGGAGGCAAAGTTTAGAACAGAGGCCGAAGGAAAACCCATTCAGAGCCTGCCCCACATGTGGCCCATACATATACAGCCACCAAACTAGATAAGATGGATAAAGCAAAGAAGTACAGGCTGACAGGAACCAGATGTAGATCTCTCCTGAGAGACACAGCCAGAACACAGCAAATACATAGGCGAATGCCAGCAGCAAACCATGAACTGAGAACAGGACCCCCGTTGAAGGAATCAGAGAAAGAACTGGAAGAGCTTGAAGGGGCCCGAGACCCCATATGAACAACAATGCCAACCAACCAGAGCTTCCAGGAACTAAGCCACTACCCAAAGACTGTACATGGACTGACCCTGGACTCTGACCTCCTAGGTAGCAATGAATATCCTAGTAAGAGCACCAGTGGAAGGGGAAGCCTTTGGTCCTGCCAAGACTGAACCCCCAGTGAACTAGATTGTTGGGGGGAGGGTGGTAATGGGGGGAGGGTGGGGAGGGGAACACCCGAAAAGAAGGGGAGGGGGAGGGGATGTTTGTTAGAAACCGGAAAGGAATAACACTAAAATGTATATAAGAAATACCCAAGTTAATAAAGATGAAGGAAAAAAAAAGAAAGACAAAAAACATTTATATCTATTTTTAAATTCAACCAGATCTGCAGGTGCAGGCTTAAGTATGGTTGCTTTGATCTAACATGAGGCTGCTCCCAACAACATTGCATCCTGTGTGTCCAGAAACAAAAATTATCCAAGTCATGAAGCTTTTGGCATCAGCAATAGTATCTGAGTTAGGTGGCTGCAGATGGGTTAGTTCCCTAGGTAGGTGGATCACTATATGGTCTTTCCTTCAGGCTCTGTTCCATGTTTTGTCCTTGTCTTTCCTTTGAACAGTTACAATTCTGGGTTAATAATTTTGAGATGGGTGGGTGGCCCAATCCCTGAACTGGAGGCAATGCCTATCTACAGGAGGTGGTCTCCACAGGTTCTATTGACTACTTTGTTGTATATTTCAGTTAAAGTCATCCCAGTTGGGCCCTGGGAGTCTCTTGCTTTCCTGGAGTCTGGGACTTTTTGGTGCTACCCCAGTTCCCCATCCCCCACTGCTTTATATTTTTATTTGATTTACTGACCCTCTGTACTTCTCTTCTGTCCCATCCAATATCTGATCCTGCTCCCTTTTTCCCCTCCCCTTCTCTCCTGCTTAGGTCCGTATATCCCTCTGCCTCCTATGACGAATGTGCTTCCCATTCTATGTAGGACTGAAGCATCCACACTTTTGTCTTTCTTCTTCTTGAGGTCCATATACTTTGTGGGTTCTATCATTGATATTCTGAGTTTGGGGTCTAATATCTACTTATCAGTGAATGCATACCATGGGTGTTCTTTGGTGTCTGGGTTACCTCACTCAGGATAGTATTTTCTAGTTCCATTCATTTGTGGTGAATTTCATTGGAGAGATCATATACTAGCACCGTAACAGCACATGTGAAAGATCCAGAACAAAAACAGCAAATATACCCAAGAGGAGTAGCCTGCAGGAAATAATCAAACTCAGGGCTGAAATCAAACAAGTAGAAACAAAAAGAAATATATTAAGAATCAAAAAAAAACAGGAGCTGGTTCTCTGAGAAGATAGATAAACCCTTAGGCAGATTAGTCAGAGGGCATTGAAATAGTATCCAAATTAACAGAATCAGAAATGAGAAAAGAGTCATAACAATAGAAACTGAAGAAATTTAAAAAGACATCATCAGATCCTACTACAAAAGCCTATACTCAACAAGACTGGAAAATCTTGATGAAACATATGCTTTTCTAGATAGATACCAGGTACTAAAGTTGAACCAGGAATAGATAAAAACATTTAAAGAGACCCATAATCCCTAAGGAATTAGAAGCAGTCATTAAAAATCTCCCAACTAAAATAAAAGCCCAGCACCAGATGGTTTTATCAGACCTTCAGTGAAGCCCTAATACCTGTCGATACTCCTCGAACTATACCACAAAATAGAAATAGAAGGAACACTACCCAATTCATTCTATAAAGCCACAGTTATGAGTATCCTAATACTTGATTGGTACAAATAATGAGTAGAACAATGTAAGCTGGTACACTTTTCATAGTGGCAACAAAAGCATTAATATGATTTCCCATAAATATATAGCCAAATGCTATATATCATCACTATTTATGAAAATTCAACAATTAGTCCTATATTGTGGATGAGAAAATTAAATGTCTCTTCCAATCTGTTTTTACACAAAATAGTAAAAGCTCTGAAAACTCATTGAAGCATCAGAATTATCAGTTTTTAAAAAATAATTGAGTTACTGCTTACACTCATCTTTAATGTTCAAAGTCAATGACAAAAAGATTACACAGTGAGCAACACAGGCAATCATGATAACATAATTGGCAAAATGATTTGTAAGAACCAGCACAGGTATTGTCTTTGAAAATTTTATAAAACTATATTTATATTTATTTGATCAATGTATTTCCTCTATTGCCCATAATCTTTGATTTTAGTCTATCCCTAAGACCTCTAATTCATCCCATTTACTAAGATTTCAGGTAGAAAATGGGAAATATTAGTCATAGCCTTTTAACTTAAAGCCTAGAAATTATTAGTGTTATATGGTTCATCACATTTGAATATATTTTTCATAATTATAAAGATTTATTTTTGCTGAACAATGTGAAGTTTTACAATCTACATTTTAAAAATAATTACTATAAAATCAAGCAAATTGCCATATCAATTATCTTAAATAGCTATCTCTTCAGGTGTTCTCAACGTACTTAAAATCTATTTTCTTTGGGAATTTATTTTATATGATACTAGATCAATTAGACTATGTGCTGGATCATATGTAGTCCATTTTACAATTTGTTAAAGAACTCATCCTTTTTTTCAAAGTTTCTTTATGAAGTTATATTCCCGCCAACATTCACAAGACATATAGTATATTAACTTTCAATACTTTAGATTTATAATACTGTATTATGAGTGATGATGACCACCGTAACATATTTTTCCTAGTCACTGATACATTTCTTTTTTTTTTTTAGATTTATTTATTTTGTGTACATGAGTACATTGTCACTGTCTTCAGACACACCAGAAGAGGGCATCAGATCCTGCTGCAGATGGTCGATCCACCATGTGGTTGCTGGATTTGAACTCAGGACCTCTGGAAGAGCAGTCAGTGCTCTTAATCACTGAGACACTTCTCCAGCCCACGGATACATTTCTTTATGACAATAACTATTTATATCCATGGTTCATTTTCTTTATTAATTTCTTCATTCCCATTTCAAAATCTGATTCTACTCCCTCTAAATTTAAACATTATTGTATGATCAACATGTATCTTTTTTTTATTTATTTATTTTTTTGGTGATTTTTTTTCCTTTTTTTCTTTATTAAGTTGAGTATTTCTTATTTACATTTCCATTTTTATTCCCTTTCCAGGTTTCCAGGCCAACATCCCCCTAACCCCTTCCCCCTCTCCTTCTATATGGGTGTTGCCCTCTCCATCCTCCCCCCATTAACGCCCTCCCCCGAACAATCATTTTCACTGGGGGTTCAGTCTTGGCAGAACCAAGGGCTTCCCCTTCCACTGGTGCTCTTACTAGGATATTCATTGCTACCTATGAGGTCGGAGCCCAGAGTCACTCCATGTATAGTCTTTGGGTAGTGGCTTAGTTCCTGGAAGCTCGGGTTGGTTGGCATTTTTGTTCATATGGGGTCTCGAGCCCCTTCAAGCTCTTCCAGTCCTTTCTCTGATTCATTCAACAGGGGTCCCATTCTCAGTTCAGTGGTTTTCTGCTGGCAGTCGCCTATGTATTTGCTGTATTCTGGGTGTGTCTCTCAGGAGAGATCTACATCTGGTTCCTGTCAATGCAATTCTTTGTTTCATCCATCTTATCCACTTTGGTGGTTGTATATTTATGGGACACATGAGGCAGGCTCTGAAATGGGTGTTACTTGACTCTGTTTTAATCTTTGCCTCCCTATTTCCTGCCAAGTGTATTCTTGTTCCCCTTTTAAAGAAGAAGTGAAGCATTCACATTTTGATCATCCGTCTTGAGTTTCATGTGTTCTATGCATCTAGGGCAATTCAAGCATTTGGGCTAATATCCACTTATCAATGAGTGTATACCATGTGTGTTTTTCTGTGATTAGGTTACCTCACTCAGGATGATATTTTCCAGTTCCAACCATTTGCCTATGAATTTCATAAAGGCATTGTTTTTGATAGCTGAGTAATATTCCATTGTGTAGATGTACCACATTTTCTGTATCCCTTTGTCTGTTGAAGGGCATCTGGGTTCTTTCCAGCTTCTGGCTATTATAAATAAGGCTGCTATGAACATAGTGGAGGATGTGTCTTTTTTATATGTTGGGGCATCTTTTGGGTATATGACCAAGAGAGGTATACCTGGATCCTCAGGTAGTTCAATGTCCAATTTTCTGAGAAACCTCCAGACTGATTTCCAGAATGGTTGTACCAGTCTGCAATCCCACCAGCAATGGAGGAGTGTTCCTCTTTCTCAACATCCTAGTCAGCATTTGCTGTCACCTGAGTTTTTGAACTTAGCCATTCTCAGTGGTGTGAGGTGAAATCTCAGGGTTGTTTTGATTTGCATTTTCCTTATGACTAAAGGTTTTGAACATTTCTTTAGTTTTTTCTTAGCCATTCGGCATTCCTCAGCTGGGAATTCTTTGTTTAGTTCTGAACCCCATTTTTTAATAGGGTTATTTGTCTCCCCGCGGTCTAACTTCTTGAGTTCTTTGTATATTTTGGATATAAGCCCCTCTATTGTTGTAGGATTGGTAAAGATCTTTTCCCAATCTGTTGGTTGCCGCTTTGTCCAACTGCAGTGTCCTTTTGCCTTACAGAATCTTTTGCAGTTTTATGAGATCCCATTTGTCGATTCTTGATCTTAGAGCATAAGCCATTGGTGTTTTGTTCAGGAAATTTTTTCCAGTGCCCATGTGTTCCAAGATGCTGCCACTTTTTTCTTCTATTAGTTTGAGTGTATCTGGTTTGATGTGGAGGTCCTTGATCCACTTGGACTTAAGCTTTGTACAGGGTGATAAGTATGGATCGATCTGCATTCTTCTACATGTTGACCTCCAGTTGAACCAGCACCATTTGCTGAAAATGCTATCTTTTTTCCATTGGATGGTTTTGGCTCCTTTGTCAAAAATCAAGTGACCATAGGTGTGTGGGTTCATTTCTGGGTCTTCAATTCTATTCCATTGGTCTATCTGTCTGTCTCTGTACCAATACCATGCAGTTTTTATCACTATTGCTCTGTAATACTGCTTGAGTTCAGGGATAGTGATTCCCCCTGAAGTCCTTTTATTGTTGAAGATAGTTTTAGCTATCCTGGGGTTTTTGTTATTCCAGATGAATTTGCAAATTGTTCTGTCTAACTCTTTGAAGAATTGGATTGGTGTTTTGATGGGGATTGCATTGAATCTGTAGATCACTTTTGGTAAAATGGCCATTTTTACTATATTAATCCTGCCAATCCATGGGCATGGGAGATCTTTCCATCTTCTGAGGTCTTCTTCAATATGTTTCTTAAGAGGCTTGAAGTACTTTCTTTTTTTCTTCTTTTTTTTTCGGAGCTGGGGACCAAACCCAGGGCTTTGTGCTTGCTAGGCAAGTGCTCTACCACTGAGCTAATTCCCCAACCTTTAAGTTCTTATTGGACAAATCTTTTACTTGCTTTGTTAAAGTCACACCGAGGTACTTTACATTATTTGGGACTATTTTGAAGGGCGTTGTTCCCCTAATTTCTTTCTCAGCTTATTTCTCTTTTGTGTAGAGGAAGGCTACTGATTTATTTGAGTTAATTTTATACCCAGCCACTTTGCTGAAGTTGTTTATCAGCTTTAGTAGTTCTCTGGTGGAACTTTTGGGATCACTTAAATATACTATCATATCATCTACAAATAGTGATATTTTGACCTCTTCTTTTCCTATCTGCATCCCCTTGATCTCCTTTTGTTTTCTGATTGCTCTGACTAGAACTTCAAGAACTATATTGAATAAATAGGGAGAGAGTGGGCAGCCTTGTGTAGTCCCTGATTTTTGTAGGATTGCTTCAAGTTTCTCTCCATTTAGTTTAATGTTAGCGACTGGTTTGCTCTATATGGCTTTTACTATGTTTAGGTATGGGCCTTGAATTCCTATTCTTTCCAGGACTTTTATTATGAAAGGGTGTTGAATTTTGTCAAATGCTTTCTCAGCATCTAATGAAATGATCATGTAGTTTTGTTCTTTCAGTATGTTTATTTAATGGATCACGTTGATGGTTTTCTATATGTTAAACCATCCCTGCATGGCTGGGATGAAGCCTACTTGGTCATGGTGGATGATTGTTTTGATGTGCTCTTGGATTCGGTTTGCCAGAATTTTATTGTGTATTTTTGCGTCGATATTCATAAGGGAAATTGGTCTGAAGTTTTCTTACTTTGTTGGGTCTTTGTGTGGTTTAGGTATAAGAGGAATTGTGGATTCATAGAAGGAATTCGGTAGTGCTCCATCTGTTTCAATTTTGTTGAATAGTTTGGATAGTATTGGAGAGAGGTCTTCTATGAAAGTCTGATAGAATTCTGCACTAAACCCATCTGGACCTGGGCTCTTTTTGGTTGGGAGACCTTTAATGACTGCTTCTATTTCCTTAGGAGTTATGGGGTTGTTTAACTGGTTTATCTGTTCCTGATTTAACTTCGGTACCTGGTATTTGTCTAGGAAATTGTCCATTTCCTGCAGATTTTCACGTTTTGTTGAATATAGACTTTTGTAGTAGGATCTTATGATTTTTTGAATTTCCTCTGGTACTGTAGTTATGTCTCCCTTTTCATCTCTGATTTTGTTAATTTGGACGCACTCTCTGTGTCCTCTCGTTAGTCTGGCTAAGGGTTTATCTATCTTGTTGATTTTCTCAAAGAACCAACTTTTGGTTCTGTTGATTCTTTCCATGGTCCTTTTTGTTTCTACTTGGTTGATTTCAGCTCTGAGTTTTTTTTTATTTCCTGCCTTCTACTGCTCCTGGGTGTATTTGCTTCTTTTTTTTCAATAGCTTTTAGGTGTGCTGTCAAGCTGGTGACATATGCTCTCTCCTGTTTCTTTCTGCAGGCACTCAGAGCTATGTGTTTTCCTCTTAGCACAGCTTTCATTGTGTCACATAAGTTTGGGTATGTTGTACCTTCATTTTCATTAAATTCTAAGAAGTCTTTAATTTCTTTCTTCATTTCTTCCTTGACCAGGTTATCCTTGAGTAGAGCATTGTTCAACTTCCATGTATATGTGTGTTTCTTCCTTATTGTTATTGAAGACCAGCTTTAGCCCATGGTGGTCTGATTGGATGCATGGGATTATTTCTATCTTTCTGTATCTGTTGAGGCCTGTTTTTGGCCAATTATATGGTCAGTTTTGGAGAAAGTACCATGAGGTGCTGAGAAGAATGTATATCCTTTTGCTTTAGGATAGAATGTTCTATAAATATCTGTTAAGTCCATTTGGTTCTCTTAGTCTGTCTACATCTCTGTTTAATTTCTGTTTCCATGATCTGTCCATTGTTAAGAGTGGGGTGTTGAAATCTCCTACTATTATTGTGTGAGGTGCAATGTGTGTTTTGACCTTTAGTAAAGTTCCTTTATGTATGTAGGTGCCCTTGTATTTGGAGCATACATATTTAGGATTGAGTGTTCATCTTGGTGGATTTTTCCTTTGATGAATATGAAGTGTCCTTCCTTGTCTTTTTTGATGACTTTTTGTTCAAAATTGATTTTATTCGATATTAGAATAGCTACTCCAGCTTGCTTCTTCTCACCATTTGTTGGAAAGTTGTTTTCCAGCCTTTCACTCTGAGGTAGTGTCTCTCTTTGTCTCTGAGGTGTGTTTACTGTAGGCAGCAGAATGCAGGGTCCTCAGTTGCGTATCCAGTTTGTTAATCTATGTCTTTTTATTGGGGAGTTGAGACCATTGATGTTGAGAGATATTAAGAAATAGTGATTATTGCTTCCTGTTATATTCATATTTGGATGTGAGGTTATGTTTGTGTGCTTTTCTTCTCTTTGTTTTGTTGCCAAGACTATTAGTTTCTTGCTTTTTCTAGGGTGTAGCTTGCTTCCTTATGTTGGGCTTTACCATTTATTATCCTTTGTAGTGCTGGATTTGTAGAAAGATAATGTGTAAATTTGGTTTTATCATGCAATATCTTGGTTTCTCCATCTATGTTAATTGAGAGTTTTGCAGGATACAGTAACCTGGGTTAGCATTTGTGTTCTCTTAGGGTCTGAAGACATCTGTGCAGGATCTTCTGGCTTTCTTAGTCTCTGGCCAGAAGTCTGGTGTGATTCTGATAGGTCTGCCTTTATATGTTACTTGATTTTTTTTCCCTTACTGCTTTTAATATTCTTTCTTTATTTTGTGCATTTGGTGTTTTGACTATTATGTGACTGGAGGAGTTTCTTTACTGGTCCAATCTATTTGGAGTTATGTAGGCTTCTTGTATGCTTATGGGCATCTCTTTCTTTAGGTTAGGGAAGTTTTCTTCTATGATTTTGTTGAAGATATTTACTGGTCCTTTGAGTTGGGAGTCTTCATTCTCTTCTATACCTATTATCCTTAGGTTTGATCTTTGCATTGATTCCTGGATTTCCTGTATGTTTTGGACCAGTAGCTTTTTCCGTTTTACATTATTTTTGACAGTTGTTTTGATGATTTCTATGGAATCTTCTGTTCCTGTGATTCTCTCTTCTATCTCTTGTATTCTATTGGTGATGCTTGTATCTACGGCTCCTTGTCTCTTCCTTTGGTTTTCTTTTACCCAGGATTGTTTCCCAGTGTTCTTCTTCATTGCTTCTATTTCCATTTTTAATTCCTTCAACTGTTTGATTGTGTTTTTCTGAATTCTTTCAGGGATTTTTGATTCTTCTCTATAGGCTTCTACTTGTTTATTTATGTTTTCCTACTTTTCTCTAAGGGAGTTCTTCATGTCTTTCTTGAAGTCCTCCAGCATCATGATCAAATATGATTTTAAATCTCTATCTTGCTTTTCTGGTGTGTTTGGATATTCAATGTTTGCTTTGGTGGGAGAATTGGGCCCCGATGATGCCATGTAGTCTTGGTTTCTGTTGCTTGGGTTCCTGTGCTTGCCTCTCGCCATTAGATTATCTCTGGTGTTACTTTGTTCTGCTATTTCTGACAGTGTCAGACTGTCCTATAGGCTATGTGTAGGAGTGCTGTAGACCTGTTTTCCTGTTTTCTTTTTAGCCAGTTATGGAAACAGAGTGTTTCTGCTTTTCGGCTGTGGTTTTTCCTGTCTACAGGTCTTCAGTTGTTCCTAGGCCTGTGTCCTGAGTTCACCAGGCAGGTCACTTGGAGCAGGAAATTTGGTCTTACCTGTGGTCCCGAGGTTCAAGTTTGCTTGTGGAGGTTGCTTATGAGCTCTCTCTGAGGGCAGCAACCTGGAGACCTACGCTGCCTTTTCAGAGGAGCCCCTGAGCACCAGTGTCCCCAGATGGCATTTTGGCGTTTTCCTCTGGCGTCAGAAATGTGGGCAGAGTGTAGTCTCTTCTGGCTTCCCAGCAATGTCTGCCTCTCTGAATGTTTAGCTCTCCCTCCCACGGGATTTGGGTGCAGAGAACTGTTGATCTGTTCCCTTCAGGTTCCAGTGGTGTCTGGGGTGCAGGGGGCCTGCTGCTCCAGTTCCCCTATCTTCCGGTTCCCTGAAGCCGTATACAGTTTCTTCTTGGGCCAATGATGTGGACAGGGGTGGGCAGTATTGGTGGTCTCTTCTACTCTGCAGTCTCAAGAGTGCCCACCTGTCTGGGCGGTGAGCTCTCTCTCCCACCGAGATTGGGAGCAGTGAGCTGTGGGCGGGGATCCATCAACATGTATCTTATTATTCATTCATATATGTTCCTATAAACTATATATGTTTAGCAGTCTATGTATTTAACTTATGTAAACAAATATTTTACAATCTGTTTCATATTTTACCATGAGAGTTTACTGTAAGTGGATGTATTGTATTTGTTTAACTGCCATCCATATGATTTTTCCTAAATTTTGTTAGGTAATGGGCATAATCATTGCATTCAATTTGTACTACAAGTAGAAATGAAAATAATAATAAATACCTATTTGTATGTCCATGTGTGCACTGATATATATATATATATATATATATATATATATGATTTTGTGGTAAAGTACCTGGCCAAAGTCTATGCATGTCTATATTTTCTATAAATGTTAATAGTTTAAATTCTAGATTGAGCAACGTCTAAAAATAAAAGCAGATATTTTTATCCCTGAATTTCCATAAATACAAACTATAAACGTTTTATTAGTCTTACAAAAGGAAGAATCTTACTAAGTGTGTACTTATCAGATTATTAATTTGATAATTTCTTCTTGGTTATGTTAGGCTTGTAGTTTGACTTTTGTAAAACAGCAGGGTATATTCTTTGCCAATTTTTCAATTGAGATTGCCAATCTTATTCTTGATTTGGAAAAACTTCTTTTTTAGTCGATAATCATTTTTTTTTTCAGAAAATTAACATATAGCCTAGCATTTTGTCACTTTTGTGTAAATATTTTTCACAGTATTTTCTGTTACAGTATGATCATTAATTTTGAATTAATTAACATCTGTTAGATTTTTCTTTGTTTTTTATACTTCAAAAATTTATTTCAAAACTCATTATCCAATTGTAGATAATGACAAATATATCAATGTGTTTTCAATTAACTTGATAGTACTACATTTCCAATTTAAATAATTCATATTCAGTTTCTTTTTGGTGCAGAAGATAGAAAACTAGCTTGTATTTTCTCCATACACTAATATAATTCACCTTATAAATTTTAAAAATCAAACTGCTCTTTCCCAATGATTACTGGTCCTGATTTATTACATATTAAAAGTCATTTTTATTATTAACAAAATAAAATATAGGAGGATAAGATGAAAATCATCATATCAAATTTGGACAAGCCAAGCCAACAGAAAAATAACAGAATTCCAAGAGAAGGCACAAGAATTAGAGAGTGCCGGGGTTGGGGATTAGCCCAGTGGTAGGCACTTGCCTAGCAAAGCGCCAAGGCCCTGGGTTCAGTCCCCAGCTCCGAAAAAAAAAAAAAAAAAAGAAAGAATTAGAGAGTGCCACAATCAGGAATCCAATAAAATAAATATTGAACTAAAAGGTATAATATATATGGAAAGAATGTGGTGAATACCAGTGTAGGCCTTTGCTTGCTGCCTCAGTTTTAATGAGTTTACATGAGCTTTATTACGCTTTTTTTAAGGTTTATACATTAGAAGCATTTAAAAGCACATTGATAGAAGTATTTAAAAGCACAATGATTGCATTTTAATAATTTATAATATGTTAAGAATTAAAATCATTCTCCATTCTACTCTTTGTCCCTTCATTTCTTTTGACAGGAAGAATTCTGAATTATGATTTTTGAGGTGGGTGGGTGGCCCCATCCCTTGACCGTGGGCTGTAACTATCCATGGAATATGGTCTCTGTAGGTTCTATCTCACCTTTGTTGGCTATTTTGGCTAATGTCCTCTCTGTTGTTCCTGGGGACCTCTTCAGTTCCTGGCATTTGAGACTTTCTAATGGCTATCCTCAGTTCCCCCTCCCCCACTGCTTTGGACTTTCTTTCAAATTCCTGAACATCTGTACTTCTCCCCCATCTCCTCCTTCCATAGGAAGAACAACAATATCATCCAACCACATCCCCTAAATCCCCCAGGGACTAAACCACAAACCAAAGAGTACAGATGGAGGCACCCATGGCTCCAGGTGTATATCATAGAGGATTGAGGAATAAGAGACAGGTGTATGTTGTAGTACACATCTGTAATACCAGCAATCAGATGAATCAACCAGGAAGCCAGAATTTGGAGTCAAACCTCATCTACCTATTAAATTCCAGGCTAGCTATGGCTACACAGGAGGCATCTAGGCACAAAATAATGCAAAATCAAACTATTTCAAATGAAAAAGAAACATGATTTCTTTAAGAGGAAAAAATGTGGTTTGATGATCACTGTTTAAATATATGCTTCTTATCATGATGTAGTTTCCTGAAGATGAGTTTTGCAATATATTGAGTACAATATATTGTTATTCGTGTAACAATGTAGACCTTACTAAAAAGCTAATCAGCTAAAAGATTTTTAAAAGAAAACAAGTAGAAAGAACTTTATATCACAGGTTTCTACATAGTGAGAGCCCAGAAGAAAGAAATCTGCTGCAAGGGTAAATTGTACTCAAATTTGTGTGCTAAGTATGTTCACTCAAGACATATACAAACATGGCTTTAGTGCCTTAACTTATATTTCATTTTATTTTTTATTCTTTATTTCCTTTAATTAATATTTTCTTTTACATTTTTTTATTTTTATTTTTCTCCATCTTTATTAAATTGAGTATTTCTTATTTACATTTCAATTGTTATTCCCTTTCCCAGTTTCAGGCAAACATCCCTCTGACCTTCCTCCCCTTCTACATGGGTGTTTCCCCTCCCCATTCTCCCCCCACGCCTTCCCCAATCAATCAGGTTCACTGGGGTTTCAGTCTTGGCAGGACCAAGGGCTTCCCCTTCCACTGGTGCTCTTACTACGCTATTCATTGCTACCTATGAGATTGGAGCCCAGGGTCAGTCCATGTATAGTCTTTGGGTAGTGGCTTAGTCCCTGGAAGCTCTGGTTGCTTGGCATTGTTGTTCATTTGGGGTCTCAAGCCCCTTCAGCTCTTTAAGTCCTTTCTCTGATTCCTTCAACAGGGGTCCCATTCTCAGTTTAGTGCTTTGCTGCTGGCATTCACCTATGTATTTGCCATATTCTGGTTATGTCTATCTCTCCTTTAATTTATTAATTTGCATCCCAAACATTGCTACCCCTTCCAGTCCTCCCATAACAGAATCCTCCTATACCCTTTTTATTTTCCACTGAGTCGTTGCCCCTACCCAGGTTATACACTCTCCCTGGCATATCAAGTCTCTGCAGGATTAGGAACATCATCTTCCATTGAGACCAGATGTAGCAGTCGTGGAGACTGAGCTGCATGATGTTACATATGTGCCCAGGACTTGATCCAGCCCAGGTATGTTCTTTAATGTGTGGCTCAGTCTCTGAAAGCTCCCAGAGATTCAGGTTAGTTGACTCTGTTGATCTTCTTGAGGGCTTCTCGGGTTCTCATCCCCTTCAGGACCTTCAATCTTTCCCTAAAATGTTCTTTGTGTCCTTGACCTCTGTTCAAAGTTTGGCTGTGGTTATCTATCTGTATATGTTTTCAGTCACCTGCTGTCTAGAGCTTCTCATGAGATAGTAATGCTAGCTTCCTGCATGCAGGCCTAGCAGAATATCATAAATACTGTCTGTGATTGATGTTTGAGCATGGAATGGATCTCAAGTTGGGAAGATTATTGGTTGGACATTCCTTCTGTCTCTGTTCCATCATTATCCCTTCATTTCTTGTAGACAGGACAAATTTAAAATCAAAAGTTCTGTGGGTTGGTTGGTGTTCTTATCCTTCCACTGGGGTTCCTGCTTAGCTACAGGAGGTGACCTCTTCAGGTTCCATATCCCTACTATTAGGCATCTCAGCTAAGGTCACCCACATAGACTCCTGGGATCCTCTAACACCTTGAATATATGGGACTTCCTGGAGTTTTCCCAAAACCACATCCTAGGCAGCTGAAGAATTCCATTCATTCTCCTGCCCCACTTGGCTTCTCTACTATCTCTCTAGACACCTGATCCTGATCTCCCTCAATCCCTTTCTCATTCCCTCTTCCACATATTTCCCTACATCTATTTTATTCCCACTTCTAAATGAGATTGAAGCATCATTGCTTTGGCTTTCCTTCTAGTTTAGCTTCTTTGGGTCTGTGGAGTATAGCATGGGTGTCCTATACTTTATGGCAAATGTCAGTGTATAAATGATTAACTCGTATGCATGCCATTTTGGGTCTGGTTTACCTCACTCAGGATGATATTTTTCCAGTTCAGACGCATTTACCTTCAAAATTCAAGATATCCTTTTTTTAATAGCTAAGTAGTATTCAGTTGTATAAGTGAACCAGGTTTATTGTATCGATTCTTAGGTTGAGGGGCAACTGGCATATTTCCAATTACTGGCTCTTACAAATAAAGATGTTATGAACATAGCTGAACAAGGATCTTTATGGGATGTTGGAACATGTTTTAGGTATAAGCCCAGGAGTGGTAAAGCTGGCTCTTCAGGTAGAACTATTTCCAATTTTCTGAGAAACACCAGATTGATTTCCAGAGAGGTTGTACAAGTTAGTAATCCCAGCAGTAATGGAGGAGTCTTCCCCTTGTTCCACATTATTACCAGCAGGTGGTGTCATTTGAGAATTGATCTTAACCATTCAGATGGATGTGAGGTGGGATCTCATGGTTGTTTTGATTTGCATTTTCCTGTTGACTAAGGACCTTGGACATTTCTTTAAGTGCTTCTTCACCTTTCAAGATTCCTATGTTAAGAATTCTCTGTTGGGCTCTGTACCTTATTTTTATTATGGTTATTAGGGTTGTTGGAGTCTAACTTCTTGGGTCATTTGTAAATTTTGAATATTAATCCTCTGTCAGAGGTAAACTTAGTGAGTTCTTTTCTAATCTCTAGTTGCTGTTTTGTCCTATTGATAGTATACTTTTGCCTGAAAGAAAGAGCTTTTCAGTTTTGCGATGTCCCATGTATTAATTGTTGATCTTAGAGTAAAAGTCATTGGTGTTCTGTTCAGGATATTGTCTTCTGTACCAATGTATTCAAAGCTACTCCCCACTTTGTCTTCTATTAGATTTTGCATAACCAGTTTTATGTTGAAATCTTTGATATACTTGAACTTGAGTTTTATGCACAGTGATAAATATGGATCTACTTACTTTCTTCTACGTTAAGACATCTAGTTGGAACAGCACCATTTGTTGAAGATGCTTTCTCTTTCAATTATATATATGACTTTGGTCTCTTTGTCAAAAATTAAATAAGTGTCTATAGTTGTTTAGATTTATTTCTGGGTCTTCGATTCTGTTCAACTTTCATCCTTACTATGATTAATTACCTCCACAAACTAAGTTAACCAATAAAGGGTTTCTGTTTAAAAAGTGTTCTAGAGAATATTCCAACATGGCATCTGGAGTTTGGTGGTGTTGGTCACATTGTAGGCAATGTTGCAAAGCAAGGAATGGTATATGCTGTTGCTCTGCTAACATTTTTCTTTTTCTTTCTTTCTTTTTTTCTGTATACTCTAGGACAACATTCTAGGATATGGTGCTACTGCACACTTAGAGCAGGTTTTACCACCTTAGCCCAATCATGTAAATCTAATACAGTTATGCCCAATGACTAACATAATCTATATAAACACTCAGATGTCTGCTCATAACCTTAAACATAGGGAATATTAGATTCTTTAAATTTCATAATTATTAGCCATTGCATGTAGTGTTCACATATATAAATATGACCATTACCTTGCAAAACATAAAAAATAATGATTAAACTATGAAATTTTCAAATATAGGCAATTTCAAGATGGACCTCAAGTTAGTGCCTCTTACTACACTCTAGGAGCAACACTGGTTATATCTGATAATATTATGGTGCCTACCAGGCCTGAGAAGTGACTAATTTTATTGATATTTGATGCACCTGCTAAATTCATCCCTTTTTATTTGGCACAAGTCTGTGTGGATATAATTAAAATTATTTCTTTTTGACTCTATAGTCTTTAAGAAATAGGTCAAACCTTTCTTCTGAATAAATAGTTAAATGCTTTTTTAGAGATTTTGTAAGTTAATTTACTCCTAAAGAATTAGTAAAAAGTTCCTGGAGAACAACATTTTAAAGAGAAATGTAGATTGTATGTATTTACATAGTTTGAAGTATAATCATGAGTCTGAGGAAAGACGATGAGGGAAGAGAATAAGGATAATCAAATTCAGTGATGATCATTCTAGGTATCAATTCTTCATGATTAATTAGTAAAAAATATGTGGAGTATCTATAAATGGAATAGAGTATTGTTTTTCTAAATTTAGTCGTAATTTTCGCAAACATCTATTCATTTTTTTTCTTTTGTTTCATTTTGTTTTTAATATGCCTTACTTGCTCAATGGTTGGGCCATTCCTGAACCTCCACATGGCTAACACATTCCCCTCTGATACTCCTGGGTTGATACTTGCTAAGTGCCCCGGCCCACAGGGCAGTCAGCAAAGGTCAGGGACCACCTAGGATAGAATGGAGGACAAGAGACTCGAAGAAGGATGCCAAGACAAGACTCTGATCAAGGCGATGATTTTATTTCTTCCCAAGGCTGAATTTATACCATAGCAGGGGTAGCAGAAAAGGGGAGAAGTGGGAAGTATCTACTCAAGCCAAGGACACAGTACTCATGTGGTCAGCTGATGTCAACAGGATGTTGGTTTTTCAGAAAGGTCACAAGTTTGCCATATCGTTAGTCAGCAGGATGTTGGTTTCTCAGAAAGGTCACAGTTCTGTCCCATCACTAGGCATCCTGACCACCAGATTTGTATTAGTCTTCAGCAGCTGGCTGGGGATTTTCCATGAACCCAGTCATACTTAATTCTAACTATATTATTAGCATCAATAATAGAGGGTTTTAAGGGCATTGCCCACAACATCTCCCCCTTCCTTATAATCAAATGAAAAGGTGACCAATAGCCATGATGTCCTAGAATGAGCCCCTTGGGAACTGTGTCTGTCTTAGGTTGGAGCAATATTTGTCACATGGCCAAGAGAATCTCATGACCAGGGTCCGTCATGGGATAAGGCAGCAGCTAATGGTGGCCCTCCTGTCTTAGGCTCTTTATTGTGAATATATCACTCTCTTACCCGTCATTGACTGTCCACCTCAGCACGCAGGGGTGACGATTCATTGATGTTTCAGCAAAAGCATCAGGACAGCAGGCAGAAAAGAATGTTGGCCTCATTTGGCTGAAGGACAAAATGTTCTTGCCTGGGCTGGGAGGAGATGTGTAGGTAAGCTTGGTCCTCATCAAAGGCATCCTCCATTGCTAGCCTATGATAATATACCTGAGTAGGTTTTGCTGCTATATTATCTACCTGTTGTTTAATAAAGCTGATTAAATTATTAAATGCCCGAGGGCCAAAAGATATAGACGAAAGATGGCCTACTAGGGGACCCAACAGGGATGAAAGCAGTGTGGTCAACCAAGGGGTAGTGGAGAACCAATTTTGATACCAACAGTCACCTTTTTTCTTTCTCATTTTCTCTTTTCTAAGCCTTCTCTGACCTTTTTCATGTTTTCTTTAACTATTCCTGTCTTATTGGCATAGAAGCAGCATTCTTCTTTGAGTGCTGCACAGAGTCCTCCCTGTTGTAAGAAGAGCAGATCGAGTCCTCTGCGATTCTGAAGGACCACTTCTGCAAGGGATGAGAGGGAGTCAAAGAGGTCATCGATCCCCTTGTTGGAGCCTCTGGACATTAGCATCGATGGCGGCACTAAGTTCTTGATATCTGGAGTTAGATAAGATCAGGGAAAAAATGCCTGTTCCTGCACCCAGCACCGCCCAACCCAGGAGTGCAGAGATGGTGAATGCTGAGATGGGTTCTCTGCACTATCTAGTCAACACAGCGGGTAGGGACTCAAATGACTGGTCCCACAAGTGGAAAAATTCTTCAGAATGATAATATACAAGACAGGGAACCAATTGAACCAATACACAAAAATCAGAACTATCAGTGAAAAAAGCCTCAGTAGTCAAACAGGGGGTGAGGCCACCAAGGCAAATCCACCAAGTATCATTTTTAGGTAATAAATATTGAGAATATTTATCAAGGGCTATGGTTTGATTACAAAGGTGGGAATACATAGCGGGAAGATGAGATTCCCCAACACAAAACCCCAGCCCTGACACCTTGGACAGGGACAAACCATTCCATTCCCCTGGTTGCCATTTGCGATGGCGGGAATCATTTATGGAGATAAAGTCTCCAACCACAGCTATTCCTTCATAAAAAGGGGGTTGGGAATGATAGCAAAGCCAACAATCTTCAACTGACTTAGGATCTGTAAGTTTTAAGGTCGAAAACGTTTGATTGATCAAAGTGAGAATTAAATTTTTGGTATTGGGAGGGTTTTAAGGACATCGTAAACAAGGGAAATAGTTAAATCCTGTGGAGAGTGCGACACCTTGCTCCCAGTTCCCCACTTGGGGGTCAACCCCCGGGGTTTGGTCCCCAATGAATGAATGATGGTAAATGCATGTCACCCACTTTCCCTCCTTTAGGAAGTTAAAATATCTGCATATCGCCATAGATACTTACAGTGGGTTCATTCATGTGGCCCCTCTCAGGAGAAGTGTCATGTGATATGATCACCCACACTTTACAGTGTATAGATATCATGGGGAAGCCACAGGTTATGAAAACTGACAATGGCCCTGGATACATGAGCTAAATTTCAACAAT
This sequence comes from Rattus rattus, assembly GCF_011064425.1. Taxonomy (NCBI): domain Eukaryota; kingdom Metazoa; phylum Chordata; class Mammalia; order Rodentia; family Muridae; genus Rattus; species Rattus rattus. The sequence continues at coordinate 123,667,183 of NC_046172.1, read as the reverse complement.
TTTGTGCACAGTTTGACATCAAATATGTCACAGGCATCCCATATAATCCTCAGGACTAGGGCATAATAGAGCGAGCCGACCAGACCTTGAAAAACATGCTTCAACATTTAACAACAGTCACAGATGCCTATTTTCCTTAACGCCTCGAAATAGGCTCAAGCATGCCCTCTTTGTATTAATTTCCTATCCCTAGATCTTGAGAGCCAGTCCACCGCTGACCTTTTGTGGCATCCTAGACCACAAGATTCCCACACTTTACTGTGATGGAAGGATCCCCTCATGGGACAGTGGAAAGGACGAGACCCAGTCCTCACCTGGGGACAAGGATCCACCTGTGTTTATAATGAAGAAAATGCTGGTCCAAGATGGCTGCCAGAGAGGCTTCTGAAAACTAGTAATCCACCCTTGTCCAGAAAGGAGCAGTCCTCTCCTCCTGAGACTTCTCTTGCAGATCCTACTCCTTCTGTTGCTCTTGATTTCTTCTCTGCTACTCCTGAAACAATCAGGGCCATAGCTCGTGGGACCACTTTCCTGGATTCTTATAAGTGGGCTCTTAAGTCTGATCTCTCTGCTTCCCATCTTGGTGATCCAGTTCCTTCTCCCTGTTTCTCTTTCTCAGGAATCTCAAAAGTCCCACCAATGTCCCCCTGGTCAGACATTGGCTGCTGGCTTTATATGACTCTTTAAAAAGCCAACTGTTGGCAAGGACCTGTGGGGGACTTTCGAACTCCCATATAAGCACAAATCAAACCCCCGAAACATGACACACACCCCCTTCCACCTTCCAGATATGTACGTGGATGTTATGTAGCAAAACTCAGGCACTCATGTGTTCCCAGTCAGCATTCTTTTTTTTTTCCATTTTTTAAATTTAATCATTATCACAGTCCAGACTTTATCCCCCTCATGGTCCACTCTTTGACTGTTCTACATCCCATACCTATTATACTGCCTCATCTCCACAAGGATGTCCCCACACCCACAACCACACCACCAGGCCTCCCCACACTTTAGGGCCTCCAGTCTCTTGATGGGTGCATCTTCTCTCACAGAGGTCAGGCCAGTCAGTCTTCTGCTCTATGTGTGCTAGGAGCCACATATTAGCTGAGATATACTGCCTGATTTGTGGCTCAGTGTCTGAGAGATCTCGGGGATCCAGGTAAGTTGAGACTATTGTTCTTCTTATAGGGTCACCCTACCCCTCAGCTTGTTCCAGCTTTTCCCTAATTCAACCACAGGTACTCCAGGCTTCTGTCCTTTGGTTGGGTGTAAATATCTGCCTCCGACTCTTTCAGCTTATTGTTGGGTCTTTCAGAGGGCAGTCATGATAAGCTCCTTTTTGTGAGCACACCATAGCATTAGTAATAGTGTCAGGCCTTGGGGCCTCCCCATGAGCTGGTTCCAACTTTGGGCCTGTCGCTGGACCTTCTTTTCCTCAGTCTCTTCTCCATTTTTATCTCTGCAGTTCTTTCAGATAGGAATAATTATGGGTCAGAATTTTTGACTGTGGGAAAGCAACCCCATCTGTCCACTTAATGCCTGGCTTTCTATTGGAGGTAGGCTCTACATGTTCTTTCTCCCCACTGTAGGGTATTTTTCATCTAAGGTCCCTCCCTTTGAGTCCTGAGATTCTCTCACCTCCCAGGTCTCTGGTACACTGTAGAGCCCAGCCCCTATCTCCTAACTCCTAAGGTTGCCTGTTTTCATTCTTTCTGCTGTCCCTCAGGGCTTTAGTCCTGTTCTCTCCACTCAATTCCTGATTATGTTCCCTTCTTCCCCTCCTTGTCACCTCTCCCACCCAGATCCTTCCCAGGTCATGAAGTGCTTGCTGACAGGAGCCTTGTATAGCTGTCTCCTGAGAGGCTCTACTTGAGCCTGACAAATTCAGAGGCAGATGCTTAAAGCAGACCATTGGATTGAGCATGGGGAGTTAAATGGAGGAGTTAGAGAAAGGACTGAAGGAGCTGAAAGAGTTTGCAACCCCATAGGAAGAACAAAAATATCAACCAACCAGATCCCCCAAAGCTCACAGAGACTAAACTACCAACCAAAGAGTAAACATGGAGGGACCCATGACTCCAGCTGCGTAAGTAACAGAGGTATTGTCTGGCATCAATAGGAGGATCTGCCCTTGGTCCTATGAAAGCCTGATGACCCAGTATAGGGGAACACTAGAATGGTAAGATGCGGGTGGGTGGGAGGAAGTACCCTCATTGAAGCATGGGGAGGGGGATTGAATAGGAGGCTTCTGAAGGGGAAAAAGGAAAAGAAATAACATTTGGAATGTAAATACGTAAAATATCCAATAAAACATGAATAAGGACATCAGGAGTTTTGCAGGCAAATGGATAGAACTAGAAAAGATCATTCTGAGTGAGGTAACTCAGACTCAAAAGAACATGCATGGGATATACTCACTAATAAGTGGATATTAGCCAAAAAATTACAGAATACCCAGGATACAATCCACAGAACACAAGAAAGTTAACAAGTTGAAGGGCCCAAGTGAGAATGCCTCAATCCCTATTGGGAGGGAGAAGAAAACAATCTAACTTCCATTCTATGAGATGTATATATTCATAAATAGTCCATGTGTTCATATTATATACTATTATTGTTATGATAATTTCTCTTAGGAAAATAATGTCACACTTAACTTGAATTCCATTGTTCGCTGATACTAAAATTTCAGGAGTTGTAGTAAAATAAATAATATACAAAATCATCTTACAGGGGGGAATATAATACAATGAATATATAAAAGATATATTGAAGTAGTTCCTAATAGGCATTCAACAGTTCAGTCATAGGCAACTAAAAGCCACGAACACTACCAACACCAAAAGCAACAACAAAACTTTTAGTTCATTCACTGCTTCATGATATGACTCATTCAATGAGCTTAGTTAAGAGATTATGGAAAACAAGACAAAGTAAAAATTGCAAAGAACTACAAGAAAGGCAAAATAAAATACAAAACACAAAGCGAAGAAATTAGAAAACACATTCTGTTTGAAAGTCATAAAAAACATAATGGAGAAGCAGACACGTTATGTAAGATGAAGATGCTGAGAGGTCATAAGATGAAGATACTGAGAACACTGTGTACCACTGGGATCTAAGAACACAGAATAGTACAAGAATTTTTAAGTTAGGGTAAATAAGAAATAAAGGAAGAAATATATTGCCTTCAGGGAGCAGAAGGCAAAAAGTCTAGATTTGTCTATTCAGATGGTAAACATATAAGTGATGGGTTGTTTCTTAAAAATGACTGAGCTTTGTAAAACATATATTAATTTGCATTATGAAATACAATCAGGGAGAATGAAGGATAGGGAGAAAAATAGACCTTAAAAACATTTTATTATGGATGTTCACTATAATTCAGAACAGTCATTTTAGACAAATAGAATCTATTTTCAGACAACTGTTAATTGCTCTATTTCTTGACCCTAATACCCTACTCAGAAGAAATCCCTATCCTTTAATATTCTTTTCAGTTGCTATGAGACAAAGAATTTTTTTAAGGTTTATTTGTTTCAATTTTTGTTGTTTATAAGTTATGGTAATCAATTAACATAAAATGTAAAATATAAAACAAAAAATGTTCTGATTCAAAGTGGCTTCTTTCTTGGGACTAAATATCTGACTCAAATGTGAAAGTTACCTTAGTTTTTCATTCCTGTCAGGTTCAGTTCACATTTACTGGTTAGAAATGCAAAAAAAAAGTGGATTGTGTAAACTCAGTTTCCACAAGGCTCCCCAACAGTTTCTCTATCAGAAACATGGAGAGAGGAATAGTTCTCTAATTACTGCAAGCAGTTTTTCCCATGAATCTTTCTTACTTTTGCCTGACTTTATCTGTACAAGACCAATTTCTCATTTTCCTGGTTGATTATAACACCTATGGGAACATATCCTTTGAGAAGACTTTACCTACAGTTGCTTCCATATTCAAACACCAACAGAAGGGTAGGGATACAATGGTATCTATGGTTCATAGAAGAACTGTCTTAATGCAATACAAATAAATTATAGTTTAAGTTTGTGATTATTTAGTAGTTAATGGAAATAAGAATATAATCATTGAACTTTTCTCTTTCTGCCTGTACTTTTGAGCCATCAATGGGCTTTTTTCAAAAACTGCTATTGCTGCCACAAGCCATGGAAATTTTTCCCCCTTCTACAATACTGGGTAGTCTTACATTTCTTATCCAGGCTTTGGTGAATAATCAAAACAAAATTTGAGATGTTTTTTAATTGTTTAGGCTGCTTGGCTGATTAGACCATTTCAGCCTTGGCAATACCCCCACCATGACAAAACATGCACACACACAAACACACACACACATGTGTGCGCGCGCACACACACACACACACACACACACACACACACACTCACACACACCATTTTCCAAATAATAAACTTTCCCTTTGAATTTATTTTTGTCAATTTAACTCCAAATTAATTGTCTACATTCCAATATTTTGAGCAAGATTGAGGAGCCTATTTTAGTAGACATAAAAATCTTAATGGCTGGACTTAGACCTTCCTGCTCATATGTACAGATGTGGGTCCTGAACAACTGAAGAAGGCCTATCTGAATAGCTGTTGTCTACAAATGGGATATGTTCTATTGCTGGGCTTCTTTGTCTCACCTCAGTGGGAGAAGAAGCACCTAGACATGCAGAGTCTAGGAAGTGCCAGGGTAGGGTTATACCAAGGGAGGTGCCACCTGCCCAGAGAAGGAGAGAGGGAAGGGGGTAAAGATTGACTGGGAGAAAGCACTTGGCAAGTGAAGTAAATAAGGAAAAAAAAATTAAAAAATCTTAAAGGCACACAAATTCCAAACATATCACTGCACAATTGTTTTGGTGGGGTGGAAGAAACCAGGAGAATTCTGCCACAGAACCAAGTAGGGCTCGTAGTGACTCACAGAAACTGAAGTTGCAACCACCTAGCCTGCTTGGGTCTGGTCTAGGCCCTCTGAATACATGTTGTGGTTGTTTAACTTGAGAGTTTTTAACCCTAGCAGTGCAAGTAGAGGTGGGTCTGATTGTGGAAGCTTTTTTCTTCCTATTGGGTTGTCTAGTCCAGCATTGATATGAGGATTTATACCTAGACTTTTTGCATCTTCATATGAGGTGTTTGGTTGATATTAGTGGAACCAGGAACTTTTCTGAAAGGAAATGTATTTAGGGGAGCAAGGGAGGTAGCAGGTTGGGATGAGGAGAGGGAGGGGAGGGTACAGTCAAGATGTGTGGTAAGAGAAGATTATATTTTAAAAAAGGACTTGTATTCAAATAAATTTGTTCTTATTGCTACTTATTCTATATTTTATTTAGCATTTTTCAATTGAAATTTTTATGAGCACTTATATCAGTCTTATAGGTGAGTTAAATTTGCTGAGCTATATAGAGCAGTTCACAAATTTCATTACATTGCTTATACTGAAGCATAGATTTATGTAAATTCTGAGTTTCAGTAAATAATTAAAAATCTATGCCCAAAACTGCAAAGCTTCTGTAAGGCAAAGGACACTGTGGTTAGGACAAAACGGCAACCAACAGATTGGGAAAAGATCTTTACCAATCCTACAACAGATAGAGGGCTTATATCCAAAATATACAAAGAACTGAAGAAGTTAGACAGCAGGGAGGCAAATAACCCTATTAAAAAATGGGGTTCAGAGCTAAACAGAGAATTCACAGCTGAGGAATGCCGAATGGCTGAGAAACACCTAAAGAAATGTTCAACATCGTTAGTCATAAGGGAAATGCAAATCAAAACAACACTGAGATTTCACCTCACACCAGTGAGAATGGCTAAGATCAAAAACTCAGGAGACAGCAAATGCTGGCGAGGATGTGGAGAAAGGGGACACTCCTCCATTGTTGGTGGGGTTGCAGACTGCTACAACCATTCTGGAAATCAGTCTGGAGGTTCCTCAGAAAATTGGACATTGAACTGCCTGAGGATCAGCTATACCTCTCCTGGGCATATGCCCAAAAGATGCCCCAACATATAAAAAGACACGTGCTCCACTATGTTCGCCATAGCAGCCTTATTTATAATAGCCAGAAGCTGGAAAGAACCCCAGATGCCCTTCAACAGAGGAATGGATACAGAAAATGTGGTACATCTACACAATGGAATATTACTCAGCTATCAAAAACAATGACTTTGTGAAATTAAATGAGCAAATGGTTGGAACTGGAAACTATCATCCTGGTGAGATAACCCAATCACAGAAAGACATACATGGTATGTACTCATTGATAAGTGGCTATTAGCCCAAATGCTTGAATTACCCTAGATGCCTAGAACAAATGAAACTCAAGACGGATGATCAAAATGTGAATGCAGATCGCTCATGAGAGAACACAGCCAGAATACAGCAAATACAGAGGCGTATGCCAGCAGGAAACCACTGAACTGAGAACAGGACCCCTGTTGAAGGAATCAGAGAAAAGAACTGGAAGAGCTTGAAGGGCTCGAGACCCCATATGTACAGCAATGCCAACCAACCAGAGCTTCCAGGGACTAAGCCACTACCCAAAGACTATACATGGACTGACCCTGGACTCTGACCTCGTAGGTTGCAATGAATATCCTAGTAAGAGCACCAGTGGAAGGGGAAGCCCTGGGTCCTGCTAAGACTGAACCCCTAGTGAACTAGACTGTTGGGGAGAGGGCAGCAATGGGGAGGGTGGGATGGGAACACCCATAAGGAAGGGGAGGGGGGAGGGGGATGTTTGCCCGGAAACCGGGAAAGGGAATAACATTCGAAATGTATATAAGAAATACTCAAGTTAATAATAATAATAAAAAAAATCTATGCCCAAACTCATATATGTATATATAAATTTATATATAAACTGAAGAAATGCATAGATATTCCCTAACAAAGCAATCAAACATCTTCTATGTACTACAAAATATTGACAAAATATTAGGCACTATGACACTCAAATATAACTAAAACAGAGAACTATTTTTCTTCCTATAGTGTTGCAAACCCCTTCAGCTTCTTCAGTCTTTTCTCTAACTCATCCATTAAGGTCCCCTTGTTCAGTTTATTCATTAACTACAAGCATCCTTGTCTGTATCAGTAGTGCTCTGGCAGAGACTCTCAGGTGACACCAATATCTGGCTCTTGTCAGGAAGCACTTCTTGGCATCAGCAACAGTGGCTGGGTTTGATGGCTGCCTATGGGATGGATTCCCAGGTGGGGCAGTCTCTGGAAGGGCAGGCCTTTCCTTCAGTCTATGTTCTACTCTTTTTTCCTGTATTTCTTCCCGTGAGTATTTTGTTTTCCCTTGTAAGAAGGAATGAAGCATCTACATTTTGGTCTTCTTTATTCTTGAGCTGCATATCATCTGTGAATTTTTTCTTAGGTATTCCACCTTTGGGGCTAATATCTACTTGTCAGTGAGTGTATACAATGTGAGTTCATATGAGACTGGGTTATCTCACTCCGGATGATATTTTCTAGTTCCATCCATTTGCCTAAGAATTTCATGTTGCTATTGTTTTTGATAGCTGAGTAGTATTCCATTTTGTAGATGTACCACATTTTCTGTATCCATTCCTCTGTTGAAGGGCATCTTGGTTCTTTCCAGCTTCTGACTATTATAAATAAGGCTGCTATGAACATAGTGGAGCATGTGTCCTTGTTATATGTTGGAGATGCTGGGTCCTCAGATAGTACTATTTTTTCCTTTGCCAAGTTATCATTCATGAGGTTGGTATTCAGCTTCCATGTGTATGTGATCTTTCTGTTGTTGTTTTTGCTTTTATTGGAGAACAGCCTTAGTCCATGGAGATCTGATAGAATGCATAAGCTATTTTTCAATCTTCTTGTATCTATTGAAGCCTATTTTGTGATCGATTATTGAGATACTATCATGAGGTGCTTAGAAGAAGGAATATTCTTTTGTTTTAGGATGAAATGTTCTATAGATATCTGTTAAATCCATTTGGTTCATAATTTCTATTAGTTTCACTGTGTCTTTGTTTAGTTTTTGTTTCCATGATCTGTACATTGCTGACAGTGGTATGTTGAAGTCTTCTACTATTATTGTGTGAGGTACAATGTATAGCTTGAGCTTTATTAAAGTTGCTTTTATGAATGTGGGGGACCTTGCATTTGGAGCATAGCTATTCAGAATTAAAAGTTCATCTTGGTAGATTTTTCTTTTGATGTATATGAAGTGTCCTTCCTCATCATTTCTGATAATTTTGGTTGAAAGTTTTCCATCTGTTATCCTTTGCAGGACTGGATTTCTGGAAATAGATTGCATAAATTTGGTTTTGTCATGGACTATCTTGGTTTCTCCACCTATGGTAATTGATGGTTTGGCTGGATATAGTAGCTTGGGCTGGTATTTCTGTTCTCTTATTGTCACTATGACATCTGTCCAGGATCTTCTAGCTTTCATAGCCTCTGTTGAGAAGTAAGCCGTATATCTGGTAGGTCCGCATTTATATGTTATTTTACCTTTTTCCATTACTGCTTTTAATATTCTTTCTTTGTTTTGTGTATTTACTATTTTTACTATTATGTGAAGGGATAAATTTCTTTTCTGGTTCAGTCTGTTTGGAATTCTATAAGCTTCTTGTATGTACATGGGTATCTCTTTCTTTAGGTTACAGAATTTTTCTTCTATAATTTTGTTGAAGATATTTCCTGGACCTTCAAGTTGGGAATCTTCATTATCTATATCTATTATTCTTAGATTTATTTGTCACATTGTGATCTGGATGTCCTGGCAGTTATTGATTAGGAGCCTTTTGCTTTTTCCATTTTCTTTGATTATTGTGTCAATGTTTTCTCTAGTATCTTCTGCCCCTGAGATTTTCTCTTCAATCTCTTGTATTCTGTTCTGTAATGCTAGCATCAATGACTCCTAATCTCTTCCCAAGGTTTTCTATCTCCAGGGTTGTCTCTCTTTGTGATGACATTACTGTTTCTATTTTCATTTTTAGATCCTGCATGATTTTGTTCAATTCCACCACGTGTTTGGTTGTGTTTTTCTGTAATTCTTTAAGGGATTTTTGTATTTCCTCTTTAAGGGCTCCTACCTGTTTACCTGTGTTCTCCTGTATTTCTTTAAGGGAGTTATTTATGTCCTTCTTAAAATTCTCTGTCATCATCACAAGATGTGATTTTAAATCAAAATCTTGCTTTTCTGGTGTGGTGGGATATCCAGCATTTGCTGTGGTGTGATAACTGAGTTCTGACAATGTCAAGTAGTCTTGGTTTATGTTGCTTTGGTTCTTGTCTTTGCCTCTTGCCATCTTGTTATCTCTGATGTTAGTTGCTCTTGATGTCTCTGACGGAAGCTTGTCTCTTCTGTGGGCCTGTGACCCTGTGAGCCTGTGATCTTAGGAGAGTTCCCTTGGCAGACAAACTCTCTGCTGGGGGGTTTTGGGTCCCAGAGCTGTGGAACAGTCCCAGCTCTGGGTGCAGATGGAGACTGGAAGGGTCCTTCTCCAAGTGGCCCTGCAGCTCCTAGCCCATTGCACTTCTGGTAAGTCTCTTTTTGTACAGTCAGTAGAGGGAAATTTGGGTCCTATATCTGTGGGCTTAGAAGTGATAGTGCTCCTGACAGACGAGCTCACTGCAGGCAGGTTTTGTGTCCAAGTGCTGTGGTACAGCCCCAGCTTTGGGCACAGATGGAGACTGGTTCCATGGTTATTTCTGTTATATTTACAATAGCCAGAAATTTGAAACAGCCTAGACACCCACCAATAGATGAATGGATGAAGAAAGTATGCTGCATTTACACAATGGAATATTATTCAGCTATTGAAAATAATGAAATCATAAAATTCAAAGGTAAACAGAAAGAGGGAAAGTCATCCTGAGTGATGTAACCCAGTCCCAGAATGAAAAGTATTCTTGTATATGTTGATATTAGATGTTAAGTCATTGATACACAAGCTACAATCCATATGACATATGTTTGGTAGCAAGTTAGGAAATAGGGGGAGGGATCAATATTCCTGGGATTGAGAAATTTAACAAATAATTATGTCTGAATTATGGTGGAACTGAACAAGAAGGGGGATGGCAGAGTAGGTCAAGGGAGGAAATATGGTGGAAAAACAATTCAAGTTAAGGGCCCTTTGTAGAATCTTAAGGAAATTTAATACATTAGAAGCTTCCTAAAATAAATATATTAATAAAGGTGTTCTAAATGAAATTGCCAAATTATTGGGGCTCAAAGTGACAACTGGACATCGCTTGTCACCAATTTCTAGTGCTGTGAATGGGTTATATCTTATTAAACAAAGGGCAACCCCATCAACCCAGTCTACATTGAAGGTTTGCTTTCCACAAAGAAATGGCACAGTCCCATTGCTGAATACAATACCTATAGAACTCATTGAACATGAAGAATTTGAGTTTGTGCTTACCTAAAGCTTTCACCCCTACGGATTTGTAGTGTTCATGGTACTTGAATGTACTCTTCATGCTACCAAATGAGAAATGTAAATATCAACCTAATCCACATTTATGAAGTGCCTGCTAAATGTTTTATGGTAATAGCATCACAAGCTTGTAGGAATAACTAACCAACACATGTTGCAATTAAGCCTCATTCCATGAGATGGAACATGCACTACTGGGTTCTACTACAAGAATCTGAGACTTTATAGCCAAGAGACCTATGGGATAACCAATCATTGCTATCCTGCCAAAAGCACACAGCAACTAAATGACACCTAATAACATTCTGTTATACTCATAGATCAGTGCCTTGTTCAGCCATCATCAGAGAAGCTTCCTTCTATAGATATAGAGATCCATAGCTGCATAATGATAAGAGAGGAAGAAATCTTGGGACACTGATTCTTTTTTATTTTTTTATTTTTATTTTTTAGATCCAATTGATAAGGTATAATTGCCCACTTAAACATACAAAGCCCAGTACCATCCATCCCTTAGGAACATTGATAACAACCTGTAAATACACAGAGCAGAATCTTAACGTCACCTGCCATGTTGTCCTGCCAAGGCTTCTCTCGCTCCTCCCTGTCTTGTCTCCTTCCTTCTCCTCTAGTCTCCTCCTATTCCTTCAAACTTCTCTCCTGTCCATCCTTCCTTCTCCAATGAAGGCCTCCTTCTATCCTGTACCTGCAGCTCACCTGTACTTTACAAATTCAATGGGGAGGTGGTTCTGGTGAAGTCACCTGATTCCTGAGTACATGACTAGGCAGCTGTCCTTGGGGCAGTGGAATTAGCATCAAAATAGAGATAACTTCAGGGTAAACCACAACATTTCCCCCTTTTTATCCAGTTAAAAAGCCTTTTCACTTATATATAAATTGGGTACAATTATTACCATCCTATAATTTATAAAGCATATGATATTCTCAACACCCAGTCCATCACTATATCAGTTAAACAGAACATTTAGTTATCCATTCTAGCTTAAGAAAGGCTTAAAATCTATATTATATCTTGGCTAGCTCGTATAGTATCTGAAAGCGATCCAATAAAATATGTATTTTCAGAGTTAAACAGCCTGATAGGCTATGAGACTGTAATCAGTTTTCAACCCCGTCAGAAATCTTTGAATACCAAATATCTGTACACATAAGAATCCTAACACGGCTTCCAGAACTGAGAGGCTGTAGAGACAACTCTTCACTAGCACAGTTCCCTGTTAGCAACATGTGAGAGCAAGTCTTCAGCCTTCTGGCCCAAAATCAACTGACAGACTCTTGAAATGCAGATTTTGAAGGGCTGATCACCCTGTCCTGGCAGGGTTTATCAGTCAACTATTCTGCATAATTTGTCCTTTTCTGGACAGTATTAGTCTGCAGATGAAACAGGCAGTTTTGTCTAGTGACTGCCTAGCCACAAAGTATTGCCTCACCTGGAGGTAGAGATGTTCAAATTCTTCCTTAAATCCACCAAAGGGGAGCTGTTAGGAGCAGATATGTCTCAACAAAAGATAAATAACTTTAAATCTCAAATTTTGTGGATTTCTGACGTTTTTGAAAACTATCTACCTATATAAGACAATCTGTACTGTTGTCTTTATATCTTAATAATATCTTGAAAGCACTCTCACAATGTCAGTAATATGTTTGCTATTTGGCCCTTAACTCACATATGTAATCAACTCAGAAGTTTGTAATGACATCAATAGAAGGACTGGCTCTAAACCTCGTACTTTTAAACTTTTTTGACAAATAAATTCTATACCAAAATAAAGATATGATTTAAGCTTAGTTACCAAATGAAATTATGACTGTACAATTTAATCTAGCTAATTCCTCCCTGTTAAATTACAACCAATTTTAAATTCCTCATAAAAACAACTTTAGAATAACCATTTCCAGCCCCCCCCCAAAAGTCCAGGGAATTGGGGAGATGACTCCTCTACAACTTCTTCAAGCTGTACATGGGCGTTGAGATATCCTTACGGGTAGGGGGTAGGAAGAATGAAGCAAAAGCTGTAGCAGATGTTTCCTGACTGGACCCAGCTGAAAGTCCTTGAGACCAGGATTTCCAAGTAGGCACATTCTGGCAAAATACAATTCTCAAGACAAAGGTGCAGAATCGAGATAACTTTTTGTTTGATTCTCCTGAATCAACATCTTCAGGCGGTCTACCTCTATGACATCTGATCAGTATGACCTGTGAGGTTTCCAGAGTCTAATTCCACTCATTAGAAACACAAAGGCAACATATTTCTCCCAAAATACTGTGTTCCTTAGTGTGTAACCAGAAAAGCTTGTATCTTGCACTCTCTCCCAGAGTAATAATATAACCATAAAACTCAAAGTCACACCCATCATGAAGATTAAACAAGTTTTTAAAAGGGAAGCAAGCTAAACAATGAGCCTGATAGGCTTTTCTACTCTATGATAGCAGGAAATGAACCCAAAATTCCCATGGAGCCCACGTTAAGAGACTTCGAGCTTCCCGTTGTGGTAAATATCAAAAGTAACCACAGCCCTCTCTAGCCGGCATCAAAGAGCCATATGGCCTTTAGCAGGGTAATTCATGAGACAAACCAAATACTTTCTATCAATTCCAATATCAATAAGCAACATATCAAACCAGGACTTTAGCCCAAAATATCTCAATCCATTAAGCTCTCTACCCGGAGCCACAGATTTTTCTTTAACCTTAATAACTTGTATAATATATGCCTGTATTCACTCTCCCTGGTGTTACAGACATTTATTTCATCACAACTCTCTACTTGGAGGTAGTGACTAATTTTTCCCTATCTAAGTTCCAAACCATAGATGAAAATCACCACGTGATTCGGGTAATCTCTTTACTCTCCTTAAAACAAACTTAAACACCTTCTATCAATTCTAAAACTAATAAGCAACTTAAAACTCAGGACTTTAGCCCAAAATATATCCATCTTTTAAACTCTCTACCCGGAGCCACAGATTTTTCTTTAACCTTAATAACTTCTATAATATATGCCTGCATTCACTCTCCCTGATATTACAGACATTCAATCTCTTCTTGGAGGTAGTGACTAATTTTTCCCTATCTAAATTCTGAACCGTGGATGAAAATCCCCACCTGATTCAGGTAATCTCTTTACTCTCTTCTTTCTAAAAGCAAACTCAATCACCTTTTAATAATACCTGTAATTAAGAAGTAGCTTTTCTAACTATGATTTCAACCCAAATTTCCCGTGGAGCCCACATTAGAAAGAATATGAGTATCCTGAAAGACTTTCTAAACAACTTTTTTTAAAAAGCAGCTTTTAATCTCTAACGCTCTGAGCTGCCATTACTTATCACATAGCAAGGGACAGACAGCCTGCTAGGCAAGGCTACTTCCCAGTTTCTTTGTTTGAATTCCCATGCTTAAGATATCACATGACTTAACATGGCGCCGGCCTCCTCTTGGAAAATAAAAACTTCCACTCAACTCTTAGGATTACTAGTGGATTTTTGCCCATCACCTTGGTTTGCCATCTGTTGTAAATATATAAAAATAAAAAAAAAAGTAACACTGTCTTTTACCCCACTAGGTCCGCACCGTGGTATCCCAAGATATCTGCTGGATATCTTGGCAGAAACACATCTCAGCCGCACACTTTCCTACACTCAAACCCTCACATAAAAGAACACACAACACAATACTCTTAGATCCAATTGATAAGGTATAATTACCCACTGAAACATACAAAGCCCAGTACCATCCATCTGTTAGGAACATTGATAACAACCTGTAAATACACAGAGCAGAATCTTAATGTCACCTGCCATGGCTTCTCACCCTCTCTTCTCTCCTGTCTCCCTCCTTTTTCCTCTAGTTTCCTCCTCTTCCTTCAAACTTCTCCCATCTATCCTTCCTTCTCAATGAAGGCCTCCTTCTATCCTCGGGACACTCATTCTTAAATGGAATATTCCCATCATACCCTCTCATTTTACATTGTTGTGATTAGTGTCATGATGAAGGTAAGTCATAGAAGAAATTTATCTTTGGGTTATGTATACAGATTATTAGAGCACTTAATGGCAGATTAGGTTCAGGCATTCCAGTAGATGGAGCAACTGCTGAGAGCATGTCTTTAACAACAAAGGGAAGCAGAGAGACACATCTGAGAATATGTGTGGATTTTGAGACCTCAAAGCCTGTCTGCAGTAACACATCCCCAATAAAGTCATATCTCTTAATCCTTCATTAACAGTGCCATCAACTTGAAACCAAGAGTTCAAACTTGTATGCACCTGGAGCATGGGATTTGACAGTCTTTTATAAATCACCAGACTTTCCCACCTTGAAGATTTATAAACAATCAACAAGCCCAGCTGGGATAAGACTTTTTCAAAGAGGTACAACTAAATTGCTCAAGAGGGAGGTTGCTTGGCTCAGAAGATAGTCACTCATAATACTCTTTCTACTTTGCTTTTAAACTTAACTGTATCATTATTCATAGATGTGACTCCACAGTAGAGGAACTATATAGTAGTATAACTTTAATTGAGTCAAGTTTACTATTTTAACTCATACACATGATAGTTTTCTCACTGCTGCAGCATCTTAACATTTCACCACAATACTCTAACACGCATTCACATACACACCCACCCACCCACACCCACACACACACACACACACACATACACACACATTCAATTTATTGATCAATAATATGGAAATAAACATAATATGTTATGGTAGATATTAGGGTGAAGAGAAATGTTTTATTTAAAAAAACAAAAAAAAAACAAACAAAAAAAAAAAAAGACATGTGCCCAAACACTAGTAAGAAATGGTTGATTTCTTAGAAAAGTGAAAAAACACAAAATATGCACCTGGTAAACTTGTGGTTCTGGAAATTATTTTATAAATTACTATGAGATTGTTGTTCAAGCTATCTTACTACATACCCTAAATACTGTTCCATGGAACCATACATTTTCTATTCTTTGAAAATTGTTTCATTATTGTCTGTTAGAATTGAACCTTAGTGTCTATGATTTTATTTAATGTATTTGGTATAAGGAAAATCCATTTATAATCAGTAAACCTGTGTAGCATGAACAGATACTAGATTATGATGTAGCTGTACAATGCACCATTATACAGATATTGGAATTGGGTTTTCAAAATGTTTTAATGACATAAAAACTCTAATTACATGATGTGTCTGGTGTGTTAAACTATATATATATATATATATATGTTTATATATGTATATATATATTACATAGAGTTACCTATAAAATGGTACAGCTTATGACCTGAAAACCATTTGTAAAATGCAAACTGTATTAATTTCATCATGTATTAGAAAGATATATTATTGATAGTTATCCATAGGTGATGCAGATAATATTTATTTTTGTTATTTTATCAGATTTTTCCCTCAACACTCTATAATATGTAGACTCTACTTTAAAATCATTAGTAAGTAATTTTTATTTATCCTAGTCCATTTTAATAATGCAATCCAATTGTATTTGAACTGTGAAACCAATTAATCATTTAAGTAGTTGATAACTGAATGTATTATTCTTCTAATCATAACTGAATACTCTATTATAGTTTTGAAAAGTTAGAAAATAGTACACTTTATGTTCAACTATGGAAAGTACTCACAAACTTATGAATATGAGTTTATTATGCTGTGCACCATAGTATTTTCTCGAAACCATGTTGTCACAATATTGCATGTACTATTACATATATTCACTAGTAATCCATACTTTGAAATATCACATTATAATAAAAAATCAAGGTTATTAGAATAAATTAAATATGATGAGATAGAGTGCAAAATACAATTTTATGTGAATTCACTCATGAACGATGTGGGAAATTTATCACAAGAGGAATGGAAAATCCAATGAGATAGAAATAGATGCAATATGACAACATGCATGTCATATTGGCAGCCACAGAAGCTGGAGCTGTAAAAGAAGTATTTTTTCCATGTAAATCTAGAGAGAGAGAGCAGGCAGTAACCTATAGCTTGACATTTTCCAGTTTTCTTGATTTCAAAATTTACAGATTCAAAATAGAAAAGAAAAAAAAAAAAAGCCCAGTAGGCTTTCACTAATTCATTAACAGCTACAAAATCATAATACATATTTATATTGAAATACTGACATGACCCTGCCTGTGAAATACTTCAGGATATAAAGGAAGAATGGGGATGAAAATATAAACTATTTCTGTAAGTTTTCTCTGTGAATACTGGAAACTCTTCCTAGATGTGGCCAATTGAAATAGATCTTAAAGGATTAGACAAATAGGTAAAATTACTTCCAATTTTCAGAGCATAGAGAATATTATGATTTAAAGGGAAATAGTTCTTCGTATTTTTTGTTTTTGTTTTGTTTTAATTTTATTTTTTTACATATTTTAGGTATTTACATTTCAAATGTTATCCCCTTTCCCCCCTCCCAAACCCTTCCCCCCTTCCTCTTCTTTAATGAGAATACCCCCACATTCCCACCCAGCCACTCACACCTCAATGCCCTGGCATTCCCCAACCTTACAGAAATGAGCCTTCACAGGAACAAGGGCTTTTCCTCCTATTGATGCTGCACAAGGCCATCCTCTGCTACTTATGCAGCTGTAGTTATTGTTCTTCCATGGGTACTCATTTGTTGGTGTTTTAGTCGCCAAAACCAGAAACACTAAATCTAATAAAAGAGATAGTGGGGAAGAACCTTGAACACATAGGCACAGGGGAAACTTTACTGAACAGAACACCAATGGCTTATGCTCCAAGATCAAGAATCGACAAATGGGACCTCATAAAATTGCAAAGCTTTTGCAAGGCAAAGGACACTGTCAATAAGACAAAACAGCAAACAACTGATTGGGAAAAGATCTTTAACAATTCTACATCCAATAGAAAAAGCCAATATCTATATGCAAAGAACTCAAGAAGTTAGACTTCTATGGAATCAAATAATCCTACTAAAAAAAAATGGGATTCAGAGCTAAAAAAAAGAATTCTCAACTGAGCAATACCAAATTCCTGTGAAGCACCTAAAGAAATGTTCAACATCCTTAGTCATCAGGGAAATGCAAATGAAAACAACCTTGAGAAACCACCTCACACTAGTCAAAATGGCTAAGACCAAAAACTAAGGTGCCAACAGATGCTGGTGAAGATGTAGAGAAAGAGGAACACCCCTTCATTGTTGGTGGAATTGCAAGCTCGTACAACCTCTCTGAAAATCAGTCTGGAGGTTCCTCAGAAACTTGAACATAGTACTACCTGAAGACCCAACTGTACCACTCCTGAGCATATGCCCAAAAGATGCTCCAACATATATCAAGGACACATTTTCTACTCTGTTCATAGCAGCCTTACTTATAATAGCCAGAAACTGGAAAGATCCCAGATGTCCTTCAACAGAGGAATGGATACAGAAAATGTGGCACATCTACACAATGGAGTATGACTCAGCTATTAAAATCAATGACTCCATGAAATTCTTAGGCAAATTGATGGAGCTAGAAAATATCATCCTGAGTGAGTTAACACAGTCACAAGAGAATACATATGGTAGGTACTCAATGATAAGTGGATTTAGCCCAAATTTGGAATACCTAAGAAAAAATTCACAGATCATATGATGCTCAAGAAGAAGGAAGACCAAAATGTAGATGCTTCATTCTACATTCATAGAAGGGAAAAAAGTCCCCACAGGTGGAAATATAAGGACAAAGAATGAAGTTGGGCCTGAAGAAAAGGTCATCCAGAGACTGCCCCACCTCAGCATCCATCCCATATTCAGCCACCAAACTCAATCCCTATTGCTGATGCCAAGAGCTGGTTGCTGACAGGAACCAGATATGCCTATCTCCTCAGAAGCTCTGCCAGATCTCTACTGATACAGATGAGTATGGTTGTAGCTAACCATCAACTGAAGAAAGGGACTCCAACTGAGGAGTTAAACAAAGGACTGAAGGAGGTTAAGGGGTTTGCAACACCATAGGAAGAACAGCAGTATCAACCAACCATGTTTTGTCATTGCTCCTAGGGACTGAATCACCAACCAATTAGTACCCATGGAGGAACCCATGACTGCAGCTACATATGTAGCAAGGACGGCATTGTACAGCATCAATAGGTGGAAAAGCCTTTGGTCCTGTGAAGGCTCATTTGCCCAAGGTAGGTGAATGCCAGGGCATTGAGGTGGAAATAGGTGCGGGGTGGTGGTGGTGGTGGGAGCATCTGCTTAGAAGCAGAGGAAGGAGAAGGGTATATGGGAGAGGGAGAGAAAGAGGATAACATTTGAAATTGAAATGTTTAAAATATCCAAGACAAACAAAATTAAAAATAAAAAAAGAAATAACCATAGGAGAGAGCATGCCTCTATGGTATAATGAAACATCCTTTGGACGTATGCCTCAGTGTGGTACAGATATATTTTGAGGTAGATGTATGTCACGATTCCTGAGGATTTCCATAGTGGCTATTAAAATTTGTACTCCCCCAGCAATGAATGACAGTTTGCATTACTCCATAATGTTGTCAGTATGACTTGTCATTTGTTTTATTGATCTTGGTGATTCTACATGATCAGGAGTGTATTTGGGGGAGAAGATAGGACAAGGGACTGGAAGTAGTGTGAGGAGGGGAAATTACACATTAAGGATGTGGTATATGAGAGAAGAAATAAACATACAATTAAATATGTTAATAAAAACAAATAGAGAAATATAGAGAGAGATGATAGAATTTAAGTGGCTCCCTGAAATAAATTCAAAGCAATTTTTAATTTACTTTCCCTGGTGATTAAACATTGTGATAGTTTTTATTAAATTATTTTATTTATTTCCATTTCAAATGTTGCCACCCTTCCTTGTCCCCCCTCCCTGATTTCTTCACTCCATCATCCATCCCTGATGCCCCCCACTCCCACCTTACTCCCACTAGCATCCCTCTTCCCTGAGCATCCACAGGATTAAGAACATCCTCTCCCACTGAGGCATACAGGGCAGTCCTCTGCTACACATGTGCCCAGGGCCACAGAACAACCCTTGTGTGCTCCTTGGCTTTTGGCTTAGTCTCTGAGAGCTCTGAGAGGTTCAGGATAGTTGACACTGTTGTTCTTCCTATAGAGTTGCAATTCTCTTCTCCTTCAGTCCTTTTTCTTCCATATTGGTCCCCAACCATAATCTAATAGTTGGCTGTAAGTATCTGCATTGTTCTCAATCAGTTGCTAGTAGAGTCTCTCAGAGGACAGCATGGCTTCAGTAATAGTGTCAGGATTCAGTGTGCATGCATAGAATGGACTGCAAGTTGGGTCTGTCATTGGGTGGCCTTTCTTGCAGTCTGCTCCATTTTTTGTCCCTATATTTCCTTCAGATAGGAACAATTCTGGACTAAAAATTTGGAAGAAGTGTGAGTGGCCCCCTGTCTCAACTGGGAGCTATGTTTATCTATGGGAGGTGGTCTCTACCGGTTCTATCTCCCCACTGTGGGATTTCAGATAATGTCATCTCCATTGAGTACTGGGAGTATCTCATATCCCAGGTGTCTGGTATATTCTCAAAGTTACCCCTCCCACCTCCCAACTACCTCCTACAGCTGCATATTTCCATTAATTTTCTTGTCCTTCTGGGTATCCCTTATGCTTTCCCCAAAACTGCCTCTCCCCATACCTCATCCTTTTTCTCCATTTTTCCTTCCCATTCCCTCTCCCTCCCAGGTCTCTCCCTCTGTCTACCTCTCATGATTACTTTGTTCCCCTCCTAAGTGAGTTTTAGGTATCCACACTTGGGCCTTCCTTATTGATCACCTTCCTATGGCCTTTGAGTTGTATCATGGGTATTCTGAACTTTTGAATAATATCCACTTATCATACATGTCCTTTTGAATCTGGATTACCTCTGACTAATTTGTACTTTCCCATTTCAGAACTTTCCATTTTCTTATTTATACCATATTCTAATCGGTTTACTTGTTTTCTTGATGTCACATTTTAAAATTATTTTTATATTTTAGATATTAGCTTACTTGAGATATGTAGTTAATAAATTTCCCATTCAGTGGCCTTACATGTTTGCTGAATAATGATGCCTTTTAAAGTACAGATGCTTTTCAGTTTTATGAGGTCCTGTTTATTTATTTTAGTTTCTTTTCTTTTTTTTTTTTTTTTTGGTTTCTTATTTTGTTCTGTTCTGTTTTGTTTGTTTGGGTTTTTTTTGTTTTGTTGGATTTTTTAATTTATATTTCAAATGTTATCCAATTTCCCAGTTTTCCCTCAAAAACCCACTATCCCAACGCCCCACCTCCCATGCTTCTATGAGGTGTTCCTCCACTCAGCCACCACTCCTCTCACCTCTCTGCACTCATTTTCCCTACACAGGGGTGCTCCAGACCTTGATGGGACCAAGGTCTCTCCTCCTGTTGATGCCAACAGGCCACCCTCTGCTACATATGCAGGTGGAGCCATAGATCCACCCCTGTGCCACATCTAGGGATGGTGATTTAGTCCCTGGGAGCTCTAGGGTTCTGTGTGATTATTGTTCTTCTGGTGGGTTGCAATCTCCCACAGCACTTTCAGTCCTTTCTCAAACTCCTTCATTGGGGACCAGGTTCTTAGTTCAATGATTGGCTGCAAACATCCTCCTGTGTATTTCTCAGGCTCTGGCAGAGCCTCTCAGGGGACAGCTAAATCAGGTTTCTGTCACCATGAACTTCTTGGCATCTGCAATATTGTCTGGTTTTGGTATCTGTAGATGGGATCAATCCCTGGGTGTGGCAGTCTCTGGATGGTGTTTCCTTCAGTCTCTGTAACATGCTTTGTCTCCATATTTCTTCCTGTGTGTATTTTTATTCCCCCTTTAAAGGACTGAAGCATCCAATCCACACTTTGATCTTCCTACTTCTTGAGCTTCATGTGGTCTGTGAAATGTATCATGTGTTTTCTGAGCAGTTGGGCTAATATTAACATATCAGTGATTGAATAGTATGTGTAGTCTTTTCTTATTGGGTTACCTCACTCAGGATATTTTCTAGTTCCATCCATTTGTCTAAGAATAAAATGTAGTCATTGTATTTAATAGCTGACTAGAACTCCATTGTGTAAATGCCCCACATTTTCTGTATCCATTACTCTGTTGAAGGGCATCTGGATTCTTTCCAACTTCTGGCTATTATAAATAAGGCTGCTATGAACATAGTGGAATATGCATCCTTGATATATGTTTTAGGATGAAATGGGTCCTCAGGATGAAATGGACAATTTTCTAGACAAATACCAGGTACTAAAATTGATTCAGGACCAGATTAACTGTCTAAAAAGTCCCATAACCTCTAAACAAATAGAAGCAGTTATTAAAAACCTCCCAAACCAAAAAAAAAAAAAAGCTAATGACAAGATGATTTTATGCTGAATTGTATCAGACCTTCATAGAAGACCTAATACCAATACTCTCCAAACTAATCCACAAAATAGAAACAGGAGGTCCCATTTATTAATTGTTGATCTTAGTGCCTTTGCTAATAGTCATCAGAAAGTCTTTTCTTGTGACAATACATTCATGTGGCTACCACACTTATTCTTCTATCAGGTTCAATGTATCTGGTTTTTATTTTGAGGTATTTGAACCACTTGGTGTTGAGTTTTGTGCCAGATTTTATGTATGGATCTATTAGGATTTTTATTTTTGCAGGAAGCCATCCAGCTTTAACAGTACCAATAGTTGGAAATACTGTATGTTTTCCAGTCTGATTTTCTGGCTTTTGATCTTTTCTAGTATTCATAGGTATGTGGACTTATATCTGGGATTTTAACTCGATTGCACTGATCAACCTGTCTATTTGTATACCAATAGCAGGCTGTTTATAGTAATACAGGTCTGTAGGAGAATTCAAGAATGCAGATGATGCTTCCTCCTGAAGTTCTTTTATTATTCATGATCATTTAAATATCCTTGATTTTTTTATATTTCCATATGAAGCTGAAAATTACCCTTTTGGGATCTGTGAATAACTGTGTTAGAAATATGATAGGGATTGTAATGAATTGTAATCAACCTATGAATTAGTTTTGGTAGGATGGTAATTTTTTATTATGTTAATCCTACTGCTCCCTGATCATGGGAGATCTTTCTATCTTCTGATATATTCTTCCATTTCTTTCTTCATTCTCTTAAAATTTTTATCATATGTCATTCACTTTCTTAGGCAGAGTTACCCAAAGCATTTTATTTATTTATGTATTCATTCATTTATTTATTTTCCACTGCTACTGTGAAAGGTAATGCTTTCCTGATTTCTTTTTCAGTCCATTTGTCACTTGTCTTTAAGAGGGCTACTGATATTTGTTAATTTTGTATCCAGCTACTATGCTCAAGATTTTGTCCTCTGTAGGGGTTTCCTGTAGAATTTTTAGGGTCATTTATGTATACTATCATATCATTGGCAAATAAAGATTTTATTACTTCTTCATTTCTTATTTTTATAGCTTTGACCTCTTTAATTTGTCCTTTTCTCTGCCTAATACTTCCAGTACTATACTGAATATATGGAAATAGTGAACAACCGTGACTTGTTCCTGATTTTATTGGAATCCCTTTGAGTTTCTCTTCACTTGGGTTAGTGATCTCTATTGTCTTGCTGTAAATTGGCTTTATATGTTTAAGAGTTTTATCGTGAAGTTGTTTAATTTTGTCCTCAGATTAACTTCTGCATCTAATGAGATGGTAATAATTTGAATTTTAATATTTAATCTGTTTATACAGTGGGTTGCTTTTTATTTATATATGTTGAATGATGTCTGAAGATGAAGACTACTTAATCATGTTAGATGATCTTTTTGATGTGCTCTTGGATTTAAGTTGCAAGTATTTTATTGTGAATTTTTGTATCTAGGTTAATAAGTGAAACTGGTCTGTTATTCTCTTTTGTTGTTGAACCTATAAGCACTAGTGAAATAGAAATATTGATTAATAATCTCTCAGCCAAATAAAGCCTAGGATCAGATGGTTTATACATAGAATTCTACAAGGCTTTTTAAAAAGTATAATTAATACCATGTATTTTCAAATCATTGTATAAATTTAAAGCAGAAGTAACAGTTCCCAATTATATTTTATCAGTTACCCTGATAGAAAAACCACGGAATTATATTTAAACTAGTTGAAATGCTTGTAGTTATATTGTTTTCTATCCCATTTGGAAAGAGGAGCCATTGAATTAACTTCCTTATGGCATGAGTCACTTTGTAAACAAGTCTGAAAACTAGCGCAAATTTCATATTTTTCAATTTTTCATATTTCTACATATATAAACCCCTTTACTCATAATTTTTACATTGTGTACATGCACACAAAATTATGTCCGAATTGTATATTATAGTCCATTGCCATTTACTGTAGCCTAGTTCTATATTTATCCAGTCAAAATTGTAGAATTATTAAAAACTAAAGTCAAATTTACTTTCTTTTTCTATCATTTTGGTCTGTATAGTTCATTTGCTAAATATTTACATGTGTGTATATGTCACCTGTGTTATCATATATCCCCTAGTTACATATTCTTTTGTGTATAATTCATCTTTCTTTTGTCTCCCAAAACTTTAGCAATACTGACATTTCATTATATCCATAAGATCTTTTTTACTTTCTTGACCTTGGGCATTTGCATTCTATTTTCTTTGCCTTGGAGTTCAGTTTCTTCTGATTTTCATAGAGCTGTCTCCTTCTACATACTTAGACCTCAAATAACACAACATCTTAGACGTTCTTAGTATATTTATTCACAATTTTACATTTATCTTTATCACCTATATTTCCATTTTCTATTAACTTTTCATTATTTTACTTATTAATATACTTGTTTATTATTTATTTGTTTAATCATTTTTCTGAACTATACCCCCATGATGACAACAACTTTGGTTTTTCTATGCACTGATCAATCCCTAATGCCTGATCAATTCCTTACATGCTGCAGATTACCCCAATATCCTGAATGCATTAATAAAATTTACCAAAATGTCAAAAATGTTTTTATGACAGTATTCAATATTAGAGAAAAAAGTACATATATGCCCTTTAGAAAATAGCATTTATTTGTTTAGAAAAGTGGCAGAAGTATATTCTCATTTATGTACCATTTTACCACCAGTCACTGGAAGGATTTTCAGGGTTGATAAGTAATGTGGAAATGATGTAAATATGATGTGCATGTAGGAATCTGAACACATTAAAATAAAATATAGCAAAAAAAGATGATATTTAAACAAATGTGTTAGTATCTACTGAAAACTAAACCTCTTTCAAATTGCAACTCCCATAGCATATTTTTAAGATGTTAACCGGCACCCTTATATTCCTTCCTACATTTCTAGTATGAATAATATAAAAACAGAGCAGAGGAAATGTGGGTCATAGAAGGAAATTTCCATGAGCTCTCTCCAGTTTTCCAAATTGTATTGATTGGCATTGCCTAACTGCTGAAACCCTCAAATCTTCACCTTGGCACATTTCTTACTCTAATTCCCCATCTACCTTGGCTAATTTCGAAGCTGTAGTTACTGGTTTCAGTAAAGGTCATTACACAGAGTACTTTCAAACATGACCTTCATTTTCTGATAAATATTATCTTTTCTACATGATTTTCATTAAAGAAAGCAGTAAAATTTACCAACTATAAAATAAAAAAATGCATGAATGATATATCACGGTAATATGAAAGGTACTTTTGTTAATATTGAATTTGATAATAATTTATATGAAACTCTTTCAGTCAAAGTGACTACTCTGCAAATCAGTCCTATAATCTAATGGACTAGTTATTTCTTAAAGTCACAAATACTGATCAATTTTGATTATTTATTTATTATTATTATTATTATTATTATTATTATTTGAGCATGCACCTCATTTGTATTTCTTATGAAAATACATAAAAATGAATGACAAACAGCAAACAGTGAACTGATAAAACTAGAGTTATAGGCGATAAGGGTCATATTGTATGAACTGTTATTCTGTCCCTAAAGTTCTAGTGATGGTGAAGTAAAGGGCATTGACACTTTGGATGAGAAGATTTCTGTGTAGTCTTGGATCACATAAATTAAAAATCTATGTCATTGTTTCTGTCCTAATCTCTTTTTCAGTCTATTTTTTTCTTTTTCTCTACCTTGGTCACTCTCTGTTTTGATGTCTTTTTTCTTTTCCTTTGATTTTTCTCTTTCTTTGTCTTTATATCTTCTCTTATTTATTTATTTATTTATTCATTCATTCTCTCTCTCTGCCTTTTATTCTTCTTCCTTTCTTTCTAACATACTTACTGCTTATGTTTAAACTTTCTTAGGGTAGAATACATACATTTTGCATGAAAAGCTAAACGTTCATTATTTATAACAACATATCTACCAGCCCTACCCCAAAATGAAATGTGTTTCTCAACCAGCTAACTGATAAGAAACAAATAATTTACAGAATACCCTGATCAAGATGTGCAGAAGCAAATTCTCTATAGTTTTGTAAATATTCATCAGATTTTTTTTCCATAACTATTTTTGTCAGTTTCCATATTAGTTTTGAAAACATGTACAGATGTTAATGATGTGATTTTCTTTGAGAAGGAAAACAAAATTTTGCTATGTTTTGCTACAAACACTGTAACTACTGCCATACTATTACTAATTCTGTTCAGGTCTGACTGAGAAAATGATCTTGGAAACACAAGATGGATATGTATCCTATGTATATAGAAAGGAAATAAGTTCACTGGAATAGAAAAAAAAAAGAATTGGGTCATCCAGCTTTCTTAATTCCATATTCCTTTGAGTCAAAAATTTGACATGTATTTCAAAAGAATGGTGATACTGTTTTCCTCAAGGGGATAGCTTGTGGCATTAGTAACCAAGGCAATATGATTGTGATGTTTCAGTTAAAGAGAAAAAATATTGTAAACATAAAATATAGAAGGCAACTTCCTAAAAATTTTTATAAAAAACATATTCTGGAGAAAACATCTGTTTTAAGTATTCTAATGAGTGAAAAGAAAATACATGATGAGCTACTCTGCATCATGTGGCATGTGCAGAGAAATAATTTTTAAAAAGTTTGGTGAAAGTATTCCAACTAATGACAAAGTCATGGAATCATATGAGCAATGTATCTACTGAATGGTAAACATAAACTAAACTGAAAATTTAATGTCATAACTGACTTTCTACTGAGAAGTTACATTTTTGTGAAATTATATTTAAAAACGTAGGCATGTTCATAGAGCACACACTTCCTGGCAGTACCATTCTCACAAAAGTTGCTTCTTTCCCTGGTATATTC
The DNA here is from genome assembly GCF_011064425.1 of Rattus rattus. NCBI lineage: Eukaryota > Metazoa > Chordata > Mammalia > Rodentia > Muridae > Rattus > Rattus rattus. The sequence goes on along the minus strand of NC_046172.1, from coordinate 123,640,406 downwards.
TTATTGCTTTGAGAAAATATGTGGCTAAAACAACTTAAATGAGAAATTATGTATTTTGTTCATGATATTTGCAGTTTATTTTATCATGGCACAGAGAACATTAAAATGCTTAATATAATGGTGGCCAGAAAGTAGAATAAATGAAGAAAATGTTGTGATGCGAGACAGGTCCTAAAGATATCCCCTCAAACATGAAGTACTTTTTGAAGGGTAATTCCACTTCCTAAAGTTTCCAGAACTGAAGTGGCATTATCAGCTTGGAATCAATCCTTCAGTATAGATCTTTGATGGAATGATGATATATTCAACTTATATACCCACAAAAATGTAAAGTTTGATGGTTTCAAGTACAACCTGGAGTTGTGCTATAATTTTGGCCAAATCAACACATCAGTAAAGCCAAGTATCAGAAGATTACAGTTCTTAATAGATACAGGTATTATGGAAATGACAAAAATTGAAGCCTGGGAAAACATCTCTCTTTGTAGTGAAAAATATTACATTCTCATTATTAAATTGTCTTATTGGAGGGCATATATCAGTGAGAATATGAAGTATTTTCTTTGTGTACTGGGCTAATTTCAATTAGTAAAATTACTTTAGTTGATACAGTTATTTATTTCATAAATAGAAATTTATTTTCACTTTAAACTATGAATTTTATTCTACTGCATTAAATATGCATATATGTATATACTATATAATTTAATATCAAATATCATCTATCATATACATATTATACTTATGTAAGCAAAATTAAAAGTGTGGTTCTGTTTACAAGAAAAGCACATCTCCTAAGGCAGGTTTCTGCTTACCAGGAACCAACTTTTCTGTGTATCAGCTCCAAGATGCCCACTCTGCTTGCTCTTCTTTCTAAATTCCTCCACCTCTACCCTGACCACCAAAAGACAGTTTTCACTATTTGATCAGTAGAGAAGTCTTTCTTTCTACCTCCTAGTACTACTTTATCCATCCATTACTTCCTTACCCAAATCAAGTCCATATTTTATTTGGAAAGTTCCTGCACAAATTTAAAAGAAAATCTAAGACAGTTCTTTCGTTTGTTTGACATAGGTATGTATACTGATAATCTTTCAGAGCACCATCTTTACAAGGATAGTAAGGAAAGGGTATAGGTTTAAAGAAGATTAAATTTTTTTGATATCTAAAAGTACCATTTAGAGTGATGCTTTCCATATTCATGAAAAAGAATGATAGGTTCAGTGGAAAAGTAGTAGATGTACTATATAGGAGAGAAGGTCAAAGGGAAGTATTTCAGAGATAGATTAATGATTCCCAAAAAGTAAGTAATTGTGTGTTTGGTGGATATTAATACATTCAGTTACCTCTCTTAATGATCCTAGTATCTTCTTTGTCTAGTTTTTACTAATAGGCTTAAAACATAGAGACTCCTCTTTGAGACATATAAATCTAGAACTTTAACTTACTTGTCTTTGTTCTTGTAAAAATATCACTGGTCATGAGTTCCTGTTGTTCAAAATTATATGATGCATTGTAACCTATCTGCTATGTCAAGTCCACATTCCTGAACACTCAAATCTGTTATATATATCTTAATTGATTAGTGACATCAGACCTCTTTCAATCACCATGGTATTACAACTGTACCTTTCTGTATCAAGTATTGCATACTCTCCTCAATAGAAATACCACTTAACCTAGCAAACTTCTTGTCACATCATGACAGTCCCTTGCTAAAATTCCTACTGTGGCTTAGACCTCACTGTAGTAAAGTGTGACTTCAGATAAATCTTTGTTTCAGTGTTTCTAAATCAGTTTTAGCAGTGCATGCATTTATAATAGAGATTTTATATAACCCATTTCCATGTCTCTATTTTATGTTAGATCAAGTAATTAAAAGCACTAGAAACAATACTGTGATGGCTAGATACTAATTGCCAATTTGGATTTTTTATTAAAATTACTTGGGAGGATAGTAACTATTGAGTAACTGTGAAGATCAGGTTAGTCTGAGGGACAGGAACCTAGAGGACTGTTTGTGTTATTAATTCAAATAGGAACACATAGAGGGACACATTATCCCATGTCTAAGAGTAGACAAATGAACTAGAGGAAAAGAAAACAATGATCCATTCATTTCTGTCTTGAATGCGGATATGATGTAATTAGATGTTTTGGTGCTTACTTTGACTTCCATTCGATGAAAGAATATAACCTGTAATTTTAAGCCAAAGAAGCCTTTCCCCGCATTTCTGTATTTGATCAAGGTATTTTATTATAGCAAAGGAATTGAGACTAGCAAATCTATCATACATTTACACACTGTAGTCAAGAATCTGCTTATATGCAATATAGATATGAATGTAACCCTTAACATTTGTACACAATATCATGTCACAATGTAGGAAGTTTAAAGACCCTCTAAGTTGATTCAAAAATGAATTTAAAACTGAAGATATTCAATAAAATTTTGGTGATAGGAAATGTCAGTGGTGTCTCTAGCATGCTAACTCTTACTTTTCTTTGAAAAGAAATAATGCTCATTTGGATAACATCAAACTGCTGAGCCAGAATCTATGACTAGACACCAAAGGAGAATGAATGATTTCAGTTTGATGGAAGGCAGATGTTTTTTAGTTGTTTTAGTGTCTTAAGTTACAGTTCTATGCTTCTCGGGGAGGTAAGTTAAAGCAAAAATATAACAGGAGTTGAGCATTGTGTTTCGAATGACTTGTGAAGCAATTTGAAGACTTAGACATGCCATGAGTATGTGAATACATGTCTGTGATACATGGCCTTGTCACTAATGACAATTCGTTGTTTTAAAATAAAAACAAGGATAAACTGGAAGATATTATCAATGTAAAGCTTGGTGTCTCTCAATCATGATTGAGATTATCAGGCTATAGTAATTTCAGAAAAGAGGAAACTCAGAAGAAAAATGGTAGATTTAATAGAAGAGTGAATAAAAACCCAGGCATATTGCCATACTAGAAGAAATGTACAATACATTCTGACTCAGTGCATATAAAAAGTTGAAACAAATACCAGAATTTGAGCAAGGCAGGGAAAGATTTTTCTTAAGAGAAATTTATCATTCAGAAAAAGTACTTATGTACTGTGAGACATCAAATATTAATAGCATTTATACATGAGTCCAAATTTGAAGTGAGCAATCTGGGAATTGATTAGCATTAAGAGAACTTTTGAGAATTGTAGGTCAGATAAATGTCTGTGTCATCTGTGCTAAAGGAGTAAATAAGTCTGAGAGGAAAGAATAAAAAAGAGAAGTTTGAGAAAGAATGTTGGTATTCTTAAACATATTACTTGACTAATCTAGGGACTAACATAGACTGAAAAGGGTCTAGGTATATTTAATCTAAAATGTTACCTTGGGGAAAATGGTGATGTTATATCTAATAGTATTGTGACATTCAAGGACAAGCCTTTTTATCTTTCCAATTTGCATATTTGTAATCTACTGCCCTTTCTGTTCTTTATTCTTATGGTAGGCAAAACTATTATCATGTTTATTCACTTTCTGTGATGAAATATGAATGGAAATGCCCTTTAACTAAATATTTCTCAAATATATTCTATATTCATTGTTAACAGATCTTAAGGTACCTGGGAGAAATATGGAAATTACAGAGGGCAGATAGGTGTCTTCCACAAGTCTACTAAAATAATAAATTACCTTTCTCTTTCATTTTCTCTCCCTTATTATCTATCTATCTATCTATCTATCTATCTATCTATCTATCTATCTATCTATCTATCTATCTATCATCTATCTATCTACCTGTCTATCTATCATCCATGTATCTACTGAAAAATGTTTTGCCTGAATGTATGTCTGCTTACAATGTGTAGGCCTGATCCCTGTGGAGGTCAGAAGAGGGGATCTTATCTACTGAGATAGGATTTATAGGCAGTTGTAAGCTGCCGTATGGATGCTGGTATTAGAATCAAGGTCTTCTAACCACTTAGCCATCTGCCCATACCCTCCTAGTCATTTTAAAAGCAACAAGCATATGGAAAACACAAATAGGAAACTTATTAGATTTTATATCAATATAAATTGTTAATCTGGTAAAAACACAAATATTTGATAAGAAATCTTCTGCAATCAAATTTAAAACAAAATACAATTATCATTTAAAATGATCAATATGGTTTACTTGAAGTATATGATTGGATGAAACTGAATGGCTAGCTTAGTTATTGCTGAGGTCACTGTAGGATGCACCACCATAGGTTCAATTACGTAGCAAGTCATAAGGAATATGGACTCTTAGAACTAGAAGAACCATCAGGAAACAGCTAATTCAGATCATTATGCTGTATGTGCTAGACATTGACAATTGTAGCTTTCTAGAAGGATGTAACTGCTGAATGAAAAGGATGTATGAATAATGGGGCAGGGGTATGATTCATGTGCTTAGTCACATTTTACATGCCCAGAAGTTATACATATTATTCACCACAGGTTTATGTTCATTGTAGTTTGTCCTTATCTTTTGGTTCAAAAGTTAAAAAAAATTCACCTTAGGAAAATTTTAGTTACAGGAAAACTGGGATTGTTGACCATTAGACCTGGCCACTTGCTCCAGAAACACATGTCTATAGACCAAGCTAGTTTATCAAGAACAGAGGTAATAGAATACATTACTGCTGCCAGTTTTTACTGGATTAATAATCATAAATTCACTTTTTCTTTGCTTAAATCTTGTAGCTTTAATAATCAAATACATGAAGTACAGTATTCATAGTATATTCTGGGTATCATTCTACACCTTTCGAATAAGCAGAAAACACAGTAGAGGAAATCCTGACTTCACTGAATTTATTTTGTATAAGAGATTAGCAAAATGATGATATGATAATGGTGAAGAAGAAGAAGAAGAAGAAGAAGAAGAAGAAGAAGAAGAAGAAGAAGAAGAAGAAGAAGAAGAAGAACAACAACAACAACAACAACAACAACAACAACAACAAGGAAGAGGAGGACAAGAAGAATAAAAATAAAAGTAGGAATGAGGTGGAGATTAGATGTTGATATGATATGGACATAGCTGAAGCAAAACTGCAGTGGAGAACAGTGATCATGGAAATATTGTTTTTCTAGGATATTTTGTCAGTGAAAGTATCTTTAATGAGAAATGGCTTTATACTTTTCCAAGTCCCTTTCAAGGTTTCATTTAAATTATAAACAAATTCAAAAAGCATTAATATTAGATTAAAACTTATCTTGTATGATAATTTATTTCAATAGAATCATACACTACAGGGACCAAACATTTCAATATCCCTCTAGTGTCTTTAATTGATATTTGAAAAGTGACATTCAGTCTGTTGGGACAGTCAGTAAAGAATATCTGAAAGGCTTATTAGATCCAAAAATTCCTGTGTTAGTCACAATACAAATATTATCAGAAATGCTACCAACCAAAGAACATGCATGGGCTGGACCTACACTTTGGGAGCAGATGTGAAACGTGAGTTTCCTAACAGAGCCTGTCTTTGAATCTGTTGCTAGCCATTGAATATATTTCCACTAACTGCACTGCCTGTATAGGTATCAGGAGAAGAGGATACCATTAGTTCTGTAATAGTGTATATCCCAGGGCAGGGTGGTACATAATAAGGACTTCCTCTTCTCTTAGAAGGAGAAAAGGTGGTAATGGGGGAAGGAAGTTGTAAGGATAGGATTAGGAGGAGAGGAGGAGAGGAGGGATGGAGGGCTGTGATTGGCATGTAAAATTAATAAATAGCTAAATGAAAAAATAATATTTAAATTGCTTTTACTGGATATTACATTTTCTATATACAAATTAAAAATAACTGATGAAAACAGCTAACAAAATATATGAGAACAAATTGAGCATTGAAGAAATGAATAGCCAGAAGCTGAAAAGAAACCAGATGTCTTTCAATACAGAAAATGCGGTATATTTACACAATGGAGTACTTCTCAGCTATTGAGTAATTGAGTAATCGTTAGGCAAATGGACACAACTTTAAAATATCATCCTGGGTGAGGTAACCCAATTACAAAAGAACACAAATGGTAGGCACTCATTGATAAGTGTATTTTAGCCCAAAATGATTCAGACCTCCTTAGAAGGGGAAACAAAAATACTCACAGGAGGAAATATGGAGACAAAGTGTGGAACAGAGACTGAAATGCTATCAAGAAACTGCTCCACATGGGGATGCATCCCATATACAGCCAACAAACCCAGATAATATTGCAGGTGGCAAGAAGTGCATGCTGACAGGATCCCAATATAACTGTCTGATGAGAGGTTCTGCCAGAACCTTAGAAATACAGAGACGGATGTTCACAGCCAACCATTGAACTGAGAACAGGGTCCCCAGTGGAGGAGTTAGAGAAATTACTGAAGTAGCTGAATGGGTTTGCAACCCCTTAAGAATACAACATCAACCAACCCGATACCCCAGATCTCTCAGGGACCAAGCCTCCATCTCAAGAAAACACAAGGATGGACTATGCTCCCATCTACATATGTAACAGAGGATGGCATTGTCAAGCATCAATGAGGAGGAAATTCCCTTGCTCTCACTCCAGATGCCAGGGAGATACTAATATAGAATATCAGAGAAGGAGATGGGAGGAGTGGATGGGTGGGAGAGAATGGGTGAGTGGTGGGGGGAGAGTACCTTCATAGAAGCAGGGGTGTGGGATAACGGGTTGTTGGAAGGGAAACTGGGAAATAGGATGACATTAAAATTTAAATTAAAAATGCAATTAAACATAATCCATGAACTCTGATATAGCCATGAGTCCTTCCCTGTGTACTCTTTGGTTGGTGGTTTAGTCCTTGGTGAATGGGTGGATGGGTCGAGGAGCACCCTCATAGAATCAGCGGGAGGGGGAATGGGATAGGGGTTTTGCTAAGGGGAAACCAGGAAAGAGGATAACATTTGAAATGTAAATAGACAAATATCCAATAAAAAAGAAATGAATGAACATATGCATCAAAAACTCAGGTGACAACAGATGTGGGCAAGAATGGGGAGAAAGAAGAACACTCCTCCATTGTTGCTGGGATAACAAGTTAAGTACCAATCACTCTGGAAATCAGTCTGGAGCTATCAGAAAATTGGACATAGTACTACCCCTAAGGACCCAGCTATACCACTCTGGTATATACCAAACGATGCTCAACATGTAACAAGGACACATGCTCCACTATGTTCATAGCCTTCCTATTTATAATAGCTAGCAGCTGGAAATTACTCAGATGTCCTTCAACAGAGTAATGGATATAGAAAATGGGGTATATTTACACAATGGAGTACTACTCAGCTATTATAAACAATGACTTCATGAAATCCTAGGCAAAAGGATCAAACTGGAAAATATCATCCTGAGTGAGGTAACCCAGTCACAAAAAAACACACATGGTATGCACTCACTGATAAGTGGATATTAGCCCAAAAGCTCAGACTATCCAAGATACAATTCACAGACCACATGAATCTCAAGAAGGATGACGAACGTGCTGATGCTTCAGGTCTTCATAGAAGGGGGAAATATTAATAGAAGGAGATATGGAGGCAAAGTTTGGAGCACAGTCTGAAGTAATAGCTATTCAGAGCCTGCCCAACCCGGGGATCCAGTCCATATATATACAGCCACCAAACCCAGACAATATTGCTGATGCCAAGGAATGCATGCTGACAGGAGCCTCATATAGCTGTCTCATGAGAGGCTCTGCCAGAGCATCAAAAATACAGAGGAGGATGCTCACAGCTAACCATTGAACTGAGATTGAGGTCCTCATTGCAGTAGTTAGAGAAAGGATTGAAGGAGTTCCAGGTTCTTGCAACCCTTAAGAACAACAATACCAACCAACCAGAACTCCTAGGGACTAATCCACAATCCAAAGAGTACACATGGACAGCCCCATGGTTCCAGCTGCAAATGTAGCAGAGGATAGTCTTATTGGGTACCAATGGGAGGAGAAGCCTTGGTCCTGCCCTGCCTGGACCCCCAGTGCAGGGGAATATCAAGGCAGTGAGGCTGGAAAGGGTGGGTGCTTGGGTAGGGGAACACCCTTGTACACGAAGGGGGAGAGGGGATGGGACAGAGGTTTTTGGATGGGAAATGGGGAAATGGGAAAACATTCGTAATGTAAATTTAAAAATCCAATAAAAAAAGAAATAAAATAAATTTTACTTTAATATTTATTATCTCTATATATTATATTTACATGCATATTTACATGTGTGTGTGTTTATGTATGCGTTTATAATTTGTTTGTGCTTAGGCTATATGTAAAGGTATGCATCTGGAAGTACAAAACCTTTATGGAGTGTCCTCTCTCCTTTCACTTTTTAAGTAGGTTCTGGAGATTGAATTCAGTCATCACTCTTAAGAGGCAAGACTTTCACCCTAAGAGCCTTCCAACTACATGCAAAGTTTTTCTTTTTTATACTGATATTATTTTCTTATTCTGTCATACTGTGACTTCCATATTTACAACTGAAATCTCTCTCATAAATTCTTCATCTTCTTTCCTGGCTACATTTTCTTTATATTAATACTTTCCCTAGATTCCAGTCAACCTTTGCAACATATTCACTGTCTGGCATATTGATTATAGCAATAGTCTATAAATAGTTCCTTATACCACATTACTAAAGGAATTAAACCACAATAGCCAATATTGAAGGCATATGGGAAAAAGATGATCAAAAGATAATGTACAAAACTTAGATTAAAAAGAAAATTCAAACTAATCTAATTTAAACGACAGATTATTGTATTCTGTGATTTAAAAATCCTTGGGGATGACAAATGTGTTGCCTTAAACTTTAAGACCTAAGAAGATATTTTTCTTTACACATGCAAATGTAACTTTAATCACCTGATGTAATTATGGTTTCAGAGGCTTACTACTGAATAAGTTCAACTTTTGTAGTTCTTTCTGAACTGTGGATGGCTGGGTCAACCCAGCTCTTCTGGCTCAAACTCTAAGCTTACTGATTCAATCTTACTTCTCTCAGTTTCTCACTAAATTGATCTGCTTGGCCTCAAACTAAGTTGGGCAATCTACTCTGATCTTCTGGCCCCATCTCATTCTCTGACATTCTGTTTTCTTCTGTGTCTACATTATTCTTTCTGTACAACTGTCCCTGTAAATACTACCTCTGAAGTCCAAGAACTGAACTGCCACAAACTCCACTCCACTGTACAGCCTTTCAACTAACAGACTCAATGGAACTGAGCATACTGACCCAAGAACTGCACATGTTCACTGAATCTCAACTGACTCAACTGACTTGAATGCAGATCTCCACGTCAATGTCTTATGAATGCTAGGATTTAAAGGCATGTACCGTCACCATGCCTCAGCCTAAGCTTCTCTTTACTTGAAATTAGTTTATACCAGGCTGGATTTGAAATCAAATTTGTTTGCCTTTATATACCAGCTAGTTCACAGGCCTACAAAAGTTTTCTGGATGTGATCCCTTCCTAGAGCAGCCATGTTGCTGGATTGAAATTCCACTGTATATACATAAACATATGGTTCTATCACATACAGATATAACCCATTAACAAATCATATTTTATTTACATTGAAAATGTACCCCACTCTTGATGTCTGTAAAACAATTTCTATATTTTTCTATATTTTTTCTTATTCTGACATACTGTGACTTCCATATTTACAACTGAAATCTCTCTCATATCTTCATCTTCTGTGTGTGTGTGTGTGTGTGTGTGTGTGTGTGTGTGTGCTGTTTTCTGAGTGTCTGAGGATGCTAAAATGGAAGTACCAAAATCATTTAGAGCTGCGTTACAAGAGGAGTATACTACCTGACTTGGTTGCTAGAAACTTAAAGTCCAGTCCTGGAGAAAATCAATCAGCACATTTAAACCTCTATTCTTCACTATTGAGCCATTTCTCCAGCTCAACGACCACTATAGGTAATATCATAATGATTATATGTTGACTTTGATACTGCAGTATCTTTCAACTAACTTTGTTTCTACTGCCCCTCAAACTGTCTGTTGTCCTCTACAAAAGTAGGATGGTTATTTTTTCATAGTATAATTTAGACAGTTAGTGACATTCTATCCTTGCTCTGAAGTCTCTAATAGTAGGTAATTTTCCTTCATTTTAATATAAGCTCTTATTTACCATCCATACTCTCTGTATTCTTTCTGTCATTGTTTATAAAATCCTGCCTACTAGCCATAATATTATTTCTAGAGTTTTAGTGCTGTTAATGCCTTAGGACCTTGACCTTGCTCTTCCATATATATCATATATTTTCTCTATTTATATTATTAGTGAAATTTCAAAATCAATAACCTGACTTTCAATATGTCCATCTCCATTTTTATGTTTCTTTTTCTATTTTTAACAGTTGATTATTCACAAGATTACTCACGGTGATATCAACTGAACATGGCATAACATGATGCAGTATTCCTAAGCACAAACCAAGCACATATCAAGGTTAGAATAGGCAAACAAGTAGGAGTCCTAAAAGCAGCCAAAATTGTCAAAGACAACCCCACTCCCCACCTCCCCATTGTTAGGAGTCCCCCAAAGCACCAAGCTACACAACAACCTCATATATACATACATGCAAGATCCTAGGCCTATTCTTTTTCTGAAGAGAAACAGAGCAGCAGTCTGAGAGAGGTTAATCTGGGGCCAATGGAAGCTTGTCAGGCTGATGAGATGAATGGAGGAAAGGAAGGCTGAGGTCAGGATGTTTTGTATGATAGGAGAATAAAATCAAGAGTAAAAGAACAAATTTCCTCCGAAAATGCAAACTGCATCAGAGAATCATTGTTCTATCCCATGATGAAGAGAGTGTCTAGAATTAAATACAATTAAATATTTTCTAAAGTAAATAACCTTTTAATTTTCTTTTCCATGTAACTTTTTCTTAGACCTAAATGATTTATTTAATCTTTCTTCCATTTTGAGAAACATTCCCAAGGCCTAAATCTACTATTACTTTTAATTTTAGGAAAAAGCCATCTCTATTTTTCTTGACTTGTTTCAATCCTTTATTTATATGCCTTTGTAACCCTAAACTCATGGCATTATCTTGATTTCTTCTTTCTTTAAAATGATCCAATTACTCCTTCCTTTGTATTTCCCTGATTATTCTCTGAGAAAAAACAAGTGTATAAATGTTTTAATACCTTTTATATTTGTGCAAGAGCTAACTACATAATTTTCAAGAGTCCACATGAAATGAACATGGTAACTTGTGATGTATTAATGACTTCAAGATGTCAATATCTAACTAGCTGGAGTCCCTAATGAACACAGGCCCCTATATGATTGCACATACTCAAGAAAAGAGCCCTGCCAAGTGTTTAAATATCCAAAATCTCCATTCAATATCTTATGAATAAATCATTGCCTCTCTAAAAATTTCCCTGTCCTTTATTTTGGCCATGAGAAGACAAGAATAACTGAAAGTTCTTCAATATTTTCATAACCCTCAATGTTTACTTTTCTTATGGTCTATTGTACAACACTGTAATATTTCTGTCTAGTTTCATTTATTTGCCTACTCTTAATTTTTAAATAAAGTAACTTAGAATAATTTTCCACAGATCTAGCACATAGTAGGTATAAAATAAATATTTAATATGGTCCAGTCCTCCATTGTTAGCTACACACACACACACACACACACACACACACACACACACACACACACACACAAATGGATTTCAAAGCTATGTAAACAAATAAGTCAGAACAGTTTATCAAACATTGCTGAACCAAGGGTGCTTTTTCATAAAGGACTAATTTTCAAAAGGTAATTGTCTTGCTTTATTTATGACAGTTTTCTAAAGATGATGATACCAAAGCTTTGAACTTTGTAGATGCCAGATGAACTGGGTCTGTGCCATATGAAAGTTCTTTGATGAATTTTAAAATGGTACCAGCTAAAATATTGACATGAAACATTTGGCCTGGGAATTGAAAAGTAATTTAGGAAGAAAACAAGTCAAGTCTATTCCCCATTGCTATTTAATGATGTTTTCACTCCCTCGGAAGCCCCTAGCACATTAGCACATTTTATCTTCTTTCATGTTCCCCTTAGTGTAGTTTCTCATACTTGTTTCTGTGAATTACAAGAGAGAATTTTCTAGTCTCCTATAGTGATATTGTCTAATAAAATAACTGCTCTATTCGTAATTGTGTTATTTTCTTAAAGGTAAACAGTTGTTAAAATTCAGCATTTAATTGGATAATTAAATTTTTAAGCATAGCAGCAATTTCCTTAGTATAAACTGTCCTTAAAATTATACTCCCCAATCTTATTTTTACTATTCATGACATTTAGTTCCAGGCAGAGCCATTATTATGAGTTGTTAGTTTACAAAGAAGTGTGGTGAAAGGCTTGATCATCAGAGAACATTACTAATTCATAATGCAGTATTACTGAGTGTCTCCAAGTGTATACTCACACTCTAATACCACAGAATTAGCCATGGTGAAAAGGGTAATATTCTGGGAACCTTCTATGGCCTTCACTATATCCTTTGTTCAGGCTGAAGAATTTGGAGTCCTGATTTTGTTACTTTTGAAGTTTAATGGAATAAATGTATACTATATTTCTAGCTCAGTGTTTCAAAATAACTTAATCTGATCACTACAGTTCACAAAGACACTAAATAAGGGTTTCTTAATAGTGGACTGATCTATTTCATTTCAAAATTTAAACTTCCATAAATGATCCCTTTATAGCATTCATACAAGTGAAAAAGAACTTACTGAACTGGAATAAATAATTTATGAAAAGTAAATCCTTAATGTCTTCACCAATGATGCAGCATTTAAAAACATAGTGGTTATAATCTAGGAAAAATGACTTATCATCACTAATATGTAAGTTTGTGTGATAAGATTTTGGGAGTAAACTTAAGCAATGAAAATCTGTGTGTCAGAAGTAGAAGAAAAACAAAACTCTTCTATTTGCAGACGACTTAGTTTTTTGCTTAGAAAGCAATTCAATCTTACCTAAAATGATGAAGAATACAACTCAGCAAATAGAAACCATATTAAATCCGTATCATTTAGTCGTTTTATTTTTCTTCCTTGGATTAGGAAATGCCGACATGGATACTATAGTCATACTAAGTATCTTCCATAATTACAACACATAACATTCTTATTATACATCTAAGAAAATTTAGATAAAAAATTAACAATTTTTTAAAACAATGTTTACAAGTAAAATTTACAGAACCATACTCCATCCCAATGTAGCTTACCTTTGTAGACCACACCCATGTGCAACAAACTATATTCTGCTAAACTACTTACTGTGATTTGACAATGAACTTTCCCTAATAGATTCATATACCTGAACATTTTTATTCTACACTGGTTACAATATTTGGGAAGGATTTGGAAACATAGAGTTGCAACATCACAGTAGAAAATGGTTTTATAACATGACCACATTCTCTAATCAATTCTTGGCTCTCTGAATGTAGACACAATTTGATTAGCTGTCCTCAGCTCATACTACAATGCCATTTACACCAATATGGACTGTATCATGTATATCTATACGCTAAAACTAACCCTTCCCAACTGATATACTACACTACAGATAATAAAATTAACTAGGACACAATTAAGAGACAGATTATAATATTTATAGAAGGTGGCAAATTCCAAAGAATTAATCTACTAATAGATAAAAATCATATCATACTTCTAAAATAATACACAGCATAACAAGAAGGCTAAGTAGAAATACAAATCATGTTCAGGCATACATAATTCATTATCAAATTATTCTCCATGCATGTACTATATACTTAATTAAATACTAATTAAAATCATACCTTCTCAGAATATTATCAGTCTGATTTTATTTTATTCTTTCTAAAATTGAAAAATAACTTTTCTGACAATATTTTCTGATTATTGTCTCCCCTCCCCCAATTCCTCTAAGATCTTCCCTATCCACATTCCTCTCTGGATTCACACCCTTTATTTATCTCCTTAGAAAAAAAAATGCCTCTAAATAATAACGAAATAAACTTGAATTTTTATTTTATTTTATTTGGATATGTTTTATTTACATTTCAAATGCTATCCCCTTTCCCAGTTTCCTGTCCATAAACCCCCTATCCTATCCTGCCTTCTCTTTCTACTACAAGGGTGTTCCCATACCTAATGACTCTCCCCTTTCCCCTTCCCAGTCCTCACATTCCACCACATCTGAGGTGGGGGCTGTCCAGCCTTGACAGGAACAAGGGCTTCTCCTCCCACTGGTGCCCAACAAGGCCATCCTCTACTACATATGCAGTTGGAGCCATGGGTCTGTCCATGTACACTCTTTGGATGGTGGCTTAGTCCCTGGTTGGTTCGTATTGTAGTTCTAATGGGGTTGCAAACCCCATCAGCTACTTTAATGCTTTCTCTAACTCCTCCAATGGGGACCTCATGCTCATTTCAATGGTTGGCTGTGAGAATTCACCTCTGTATTTGTCATACTTTAGCAGAGCCTCTCTGGAGACAGCTATATCAGGCTCCTGTCTGCATGCTCTTCTTAGCATCAGCAATATTGTCTATGTTTGGTGGCTGTATGTATATGGGCTGGATCCCCAGGTGGGGCAGGATAGGAATGGCCATTCCTTCAGTCTCTGCTCCAAACTTTGTCTCCATATCTCCTACTATGAATATTTTTATCCCCCCTTTTAAGAAGGACCGAAGCATCCTCACTTTGTTCATCTTCTTCTTGAGCTTCATGTGCTCTATGGATTGTGACTAAAAATCAAACATACTACAATAGGAGCACAGAAACTGGTTGAAGGAAAACAAAAACAAAAAAATGTCAGTTGGCCCATTTGCTTGGAGTATCTTTTTCTATACTTTTACCCTGAGATGATACCTTTCCTTTCTTTTAAGGTGTATTTCTTGGATGGAGCAGAAGGATAGTACCTGTTTTCACATCCATTCTAGTAGTCTGTGTCTTTTTATTGAGGGAATTGCATTTTCCCTTCTTTTTTTTTTGTAATTTCTTTTTTATTATTTTGTTCATTTACATTTTAAATATTGTGCCACTTCCCAGTCTCTGGCTCCACGAACCCAGAATCAATCTACCCCCCACCTTTGCCTAAAGAGGGTACTCTCCCTTCTACCCATTCCTACCTCAACCCTCTAGCATCCAACTTATCTTTGGCATCAAGCCTCCAAAAATTATATCTCCTCCCACTGAGACCACATAAGGCGGTCCTCTGCTACATATGTAGCAGGGGCCACAGACTAGCCTTATATGCTCTTTGGGTGGTGGTTCAGTTCCTGGGAGCTGTGAGGGCCCAAGTTAGTTGATGGTGTTATTCTTCCTATGGGGTTGCAATCCCTTCCAGCTCCTTAAATCATTTGCCTAACTCTTCCATAGAGGTCCCTGGGCTTAGTCCAGTGGTTGGCTGTAAGTATCTACATCTGTCTTAGTTAGGCCCTGGTAGAACCTCTCAGGACAGCCATACCAATCTCCTGTGTGCAAGCACATTTTAGCATCAACAATAGTGTAGGGGTTTAGTGTCTGCACATGGGATAGATCCCAAGGTGGGGCAGTCTCTGGATGGCCTTTCCCTCAATTTTTGCTCCATTTTTGTCCCTGTCTTCCCTTTAGACAGGAACAGTTCTGATTTGGACATGGGTAGATGGCCCCATCCCTCAGCTGGGGGTCTGGTCTCTTCAGGTTTCTTCTACCCACTGTTGGACATATTATCTAATGTCATTCCCACTGGGTCCTAAGAACTTCTCATATCCCTGGTGTCTGGAACATTTTAGTAGCTCCGCACATCCTCCACCACACTGCTGCATATTCCTCTTCAATTTTCTGGTCCTTTGTACTTTTCTCCTGACTCCTCCCATACATGATTTCCCCCTGTTTCTCTCCCCTTTCCCTTTCCCACCCATGTACCTCTATTCCTCTGGTTCCTGTGATTATTTTCTTCCCCCTTCTAAGTGGGATTGAGGCATCCATACTTTGGCCTTCCCTCTGGTAAAGGATTTTAACACCCATTAAAGCCCTAAGAAAGTGTTCATGAAAATCTCATAACAACGACAACAAAGCTAGCCCTCGCCAGATGGTTTTAGCAGAGAATTCTGCCAGACTTTCAATGAAAAGATAATAGCAATACTGCTCAAACTATTCCTCAAAATAACAAATAGACAGAACTCTACCAAACTCATTCTATAAGGCTACAGGCAGCCTGATAACTAAACCACACAAAAGCAGAGAATTTCAGAACAATTTCTCTATGAACATCGATGCAAAATACTCAGTAAAATAATTGCAAACTGAATCCAGAAACCAATAAAAAAAAATACCCATTATGCTTCCGTAGGCTTCATCCCAGTGATGCAGGGATAGTTCAATATATGAAAATTCATTAATGTAATCTACTATTTAAACATATTAAAAGAAAACAGAGCTCATGATTGGCAGGATTAATATAGTAAAAATGGCCATTTTACCAAAAGCGATCTTCAGATTCAATTCAATCCCCATCAAAATACCAATCCAATTCTTCAGAGAGTTAGACAGGACAATTTTCAAATTCATCTGGAATAACAAAAAACCCAGGATAATACATATACAGCCACCCAATTAAACAAGATGGATGAAGCAAAGAAGTGCAGGCCGACAGGAACCGGATGTAGATCTCTCCTGAGAGACACAGCCAGAATACTGCAAATACATAGGCGAATGCCAGCAGCAAACCACTGAACTAAGAACAGGACCCCCATTGAAGGAATCAGAGAAAGGAATGGAAGAGCTTGAAGGGGCTCGAGACCCCATATGAACAACAATGCCAACCAACCAGAGCTTCCAGGTACTAAGCCACTACCCAAAGACTATACATGGACTGGCCCTGGACTCTAACCTCATAGATAGCAATGAATAGCCTAGTAAGAGCACCAGTGGAAGGGGAAGCCCTTGGTCCTGCTAAGACTGAACCCCCAGTGAATGTGATTGTTGTGTGGAGGAAGATAATGTGGTGAGGATGGGGAGGGGAACACCCATAGAGAAGGGGAGGGAGGGGTTAGGAGGATGTTGGCGAAACCAGGAAAGGGAATAACAATCGAAATGTAAATAAGAAATACCCAAGTTAATAAAGATGAACAAAAAAAAAGGCATTGGCTGCTCTTGCAGCCCAGATTTGTTTCCCAGCATGCACATGGTAGCTTACAGTTGTCTGTAACTCAAGTTCCACGGAGCCTAAGCCCCCTTTCTAGACACCCTGGACAACACACGATATATACACAGGAAATCATTCGCGCACATAAAAATAAATAAATTAAAAATAAAAAAAATACTCAATAAAGTTCTTGCAAACCGAATCCAAGAACACATCAAAATGATCATCCATCATGATCAAGTAAGCATCCCAGGGAGAGAGGGATGGTTCAATATATGGAAATCCATCAACATAATCCACTATATAAACAAACTCAATGGGAAAAAAACCCACAGGAGTATTTCATTTGGTGCTGAGAAAGCATTTGACAAAATTCAACACCCCTTCATGTTAAAAGTCTTGGAAAATTCAGGAATTCAAAGCCCATACCTAACGATAGTTAAAGCAATATGCAACAAACCAGTAGCTAACGTTAAACTAAAGGAGTGAAACCTGAAGGAATTCCACTAAAATCAGGGACTAGACAAGGTTGCCCACTCTCTCCCTTCTTATTCAATATAGTACTCAAAGTCCTAGCCAGAGCAATCAAACAGGGAAAGGAGGTCATAGGAATACAAATTGGTAAGGGAGAAGTCAAAATATCACTATTTGCAGATGATATGATAGTATAATTATCGACTGCAAAAGTTCCACCAGAACACTACTAAGTCTGATAAAAAAAAAAAAACTTCAACAAAGTGGCTAGATATAGAATTAACTCAAACATATCAGTAGCCTTCCTCTATAGCAATTGGCTAAACTTTGCTAGAACTATGCAGAGCAGCTGAGGAGACTTCAAGTCTCTCCTTGAGTCCACTGGATATGACTGTGCAAGCAAGTGGTGAATATTTCTGTGACAGAAGGGAGATAAGGGGAGGTTTAAATGTGGTTGATATACATTGCATCAGAGAAGAATTTACTTTCAATTTAAAAAGAATTAAAAAGAAGAGGAAGGCTGGTAGTACAGATGTTTTCAAATAGAACAATGGAACTTCATTGATGCTAAAAAAGGTTCTGAAGGACCCTAAGGGCATTTTCCAGCCTTACACCCACTGCCTCAGGTCAAAACTAGGCCAATTATCAGCTTCCTGCCTTGAGTCAAGGCCAGGTCAAGTTCCATACTTCACCCACAGTTCTCAGGAGGAGCAGAGACATTCTTGAAAAACCACAGAAGGTACTGACGATAGTCACCTGACCTTCTGATCCCAGATAGATTTCGAATGCAAGTCATATGCTTGCTAGCCAATAGATTCAAAGGTCAATAAGCTTAACCAATAAGTTTAAAATGTAACTTTTCTGATATAACATGTATCCCTAAAAAGTATAAAAACTACTTGTTAAAGCCATTCAGTGTTGCCTTCTAATCACTAGCCTTGTGGAGCTGATTGAGGGTCAACCCAGATGTGCTGGGAAAATAAACCTCTTGATTTCCCATCAAACTCTGTTCTGGTCTCTCACTTGGAGCCGGGGTTGGTCCTAGTATTTAAGACTCACTTGGAGTCTTACAGTTCAGGGGAACACTAAAATTAAAGAATGATAGAATATCCTTCTAGGATAACATTGCAAAGACCTATTTCTGAGAAATACAAAAAAAAAAAAAAAAAAAAAAGAAAAAAGAAAAAGGAAAAAAAAAAAAACACTGTTCCATGCTAATGTAAATACTCTCTGGCCCTTGGTGGTGGTCTTGCTGCCTCCATGGCCTCCAAACACCCACGCTATCATCTCACAGCACCTGTAGGCTTGGCCTGATCTAACCTTGTGGAGACTCTCTGACCCAGTGCTCTAAAATACACCCACTCATGCATGTCAGCCTCATGCATCTAATTTCCCATGTCTAGCTGGGGTG
Organism: Rattus rattus; assembly: GCF_011064425.1. Classification (NCBI taxonomy): domain Eukaryota; kingdom Metazoa; phylum Chordata; class Mammalia; order Rodentia; family Muridae; genus Rattus; species Rattus rattus. The sequence goes on along the minus strand of NC_046172.1, from coordinate 123,621,360 downwards.
CACCTCCACAGTATCTTTTTCTGGAACTCAGTTGAGTTGCAGAGTGAGGGAAAACACCATGCAATCTTAGTTTAGAATGAACAGGTAAAACATTCACTGGGTACAGCAACTAACATCCTAATTTGTAAGCCATACTAAGTTAAATTCTCAGGTGGTGAATCCTTCCAGATCTGCCACTTAAAACAGGGGCCACTTCTTGGTTACCTTTTCCCTCTCAGATCTCCCTCTCTAAAAGGCATTACTCTTTTCTACTTCCTCTCTTCCTTCTCTCTGTTCCAATACTTCTGCCTACTCCTCACCCAGGGATTGGTTCCTAGAAATCATGATTCATTAGGGGAAGGTTCACAGGAAGTCACTGAGTATGGGAAACACTCCAAATCCCAGGCAGCCCCTCTTGGGGAAGTGAAACTAGCATCAAAATAGAAACAGCACCAGGGCTATCCACAACATTTCCACCTTTCTATCCAATTAAAAGATTCTTCTATCTCAGATATAATTTGAGCACAACTATTATCATTCTGTAATTTATAAAGTATAAATATACCTAACACCCAGTCCATCATTTTTTTCAATTAAATAGAACACTCTGTTATCTATCTTAACTAAAAAAAAGACTTACAATTGGTATGTTATGTCCTGGTTAGCTTGAATAGTATCTGAAAACTATCCTTTCAAATACATTTTCTCAATGTTCAATAGCCTGGATTGGCTATGAAACTATAATTAGTCTTTCAACCTCTTCAGAAAGCCAAGAACTATCACTATTATCTGAAAATATAGGAAGCCTAACACAGCTTCTAGATCTGAGACAAATTGTAGAGACAGCTGCCTACCTATACAGCCCCAGTATGTCAGGAAGTTGGAGCAACAGTCTTTAGCCTGTTGGTCCTGGATTCTGACAGATCTCAATGAAATAGGAACTATTAAGGACTATCTTATTCTGTCTTTGCAGAACTGAATTGTCCTAACCTGTAATTTGTGACCTCTAAAGAACAGTATAGACCTGTAGGAGAAATAGGCAATTTTTGCCCAGTGGTACCCTAGCCACAATGTACCTTACCTGACAGTAAAGATGCTCAGCTGCTGCTTGGAATCAACAAATTGTGAGCTGTTAGGAGCAGCTATGTCTCAAAAAGTGAATAAATAATATTAAATATCACATTCTGTGGATTTTTGATTATTTTTAAAACTATCTATGTAAAGTAATGTGGACTCTTAGCTATTTCTAATAAATTATCTTGAAAATGTCCTAACAGTAAACTCAGGGCCATGAACTTGCTGTCTGTCTCTTAACTCATAAGTTTAATCATCTTACATCAGATTTTAATGGCATTTACAGAAGAACAGGGTCCAAGCCTTGTACTTTTAAAATTTTTGTAACAATAGAGGAAATTTATGTCAATGAAAAACCTGATTCTGCATAAAAACAAATTCTGTACCAATGTGAGAAATTATAACTTCAACTCAGTAACTGAAAGACCCTCAGAGAGAATCTTCCCTCGGGAAGGAGATCCCCAAGCCAAATGACTAGGCCGAGACCACCGGATGCAATCAGTAAGAGGGTTTATTATCGGGATACACAGGTACCTGCGGGCGTCTCAGTCAGCTCGGAAGGACTGGTGCGCCCAGCAGAACCAGGGACGGGTTTTTAGAGGGTTCTGGGGAGCAGAAGCAGGCATACAGAAGCAGATGCATGGTTACAGGGATTTGATTGGTGGATTCAAATGAGGCGCGGATGTATGGTTACACCCAATTGGCTATATCGACATGAGGTTACAACATAGCAAAGGAGTATTGACTATTTCAAACATATTCAAATGAGGTTACAACATAGCAAAAGAGTACGTGCAGGCTGGGGCATCCGGAATATCAGAGGCTAGGGGCTTATCCCTTCCTGCCAGATGGCCTATGAGTCAGTCCTGATAACTCGGGCTGGTTCCTGCATTCCTTCCTCTTTATCTTTATGGTCTGTTAGTCTTAATGGCGGGTCAGGCCCCACAGGGACTGGGCGTGCCCGGACCTGTTTCAGCTCTGAGTCTGTGAATCTTAAAACTTACTCCTTTACTTTTATATTTGTGGACCTTAAGCTCATATAATTTTTCTTTTAAGGGGGGTCTTTCAGTAACAATTATAAGGATTTCTACCAAATGCGATTCTGGCTGCACAATCAATTCTAACTATTTCCTTGCTGTTAAATTATGATCATTTTTAATTGCCCAGAAAGACAACCTTAGAATAATTACCTCTAGACCCCCAGGTTCAGAGAACCAGGGCAATGACTCTGCACAACTGCTTTCAGCAGTACATGGACGTTGAGATATCTTTCAGTGGGGGGTGTGTGTAGGGACAGTGGAGGAGTTGCTTGACCTAAAGGAGTCCATCCAATGGTTGTTTCAGTTTCAGGTATCTGTCCTGATTGGATCTGGATGAAAATCCCTGAGATCAGGAGTTTAAGCAAGTCAGTTCAGCATGGCTGATGATGAATCTCACTGAAGCATATTCTGCAATATTTAAATCTCAAAACAAAATTTAAATATCATCAAGATATCTGTATGGATAGATTCAGTCTGTCTAGAGTGTACAGACTACCTAGGATGAAATTCTGCTTTTTTTTTTTTTTTATTCTCTCAAATCCAGTTCTCTGGGGATCTCCTATCAAATCTGATCCATATAGCTCTGGTAGATGTCCAGAACCTAATCACCTTTACTAAAAACACAAAGACAAAACCTTTCTCCCCAAATAGCATGACCTTGAGGCAGTAACCAAAAAACATTCAGCTTGACCTCTCCCTCAGAGGAATAATATAAACCCAAAATCACACCCATTTTGAAAATTAAAACAATCTAAAACAAATAAAGTAAACTAAAATATTTTATGAACCTATTTTTAGCTTTTTTTTTTTTTATTTTGTCAGGTCAGGAAATGTCATTATGAAAAAAGTTTGAGTTGTCAGAATACATATACTATACTAAAGGCACTTTTCTCTCTAGTCTTATGTCAACTTGATACACAAATGAGCTTTCTAAAAGGAGTGAAGCACAATTGAGAAGATGCTTCCATATGATCTCATTGTAAGACATTTTCTTAATTAGAAATTGATAGAGAGGGGCCATCTCATTTTGTGTGGTTCCATCTCTGGGCTTCTATAAGAATGCAGGCTGAGCAAATCACAGAGAGCAAATTAGTACCAGCATACCTCCATGCCCTCTGCATCTGTTCCTGCTTCCAGAAGACTGCCCTGTTTAAGTTTCTGTCCTTATTTCCATCAATGATGAACTGTAATATGGAGGAATTAGCTGCTGAATTAACACTTTCCTCTACAACTTTCCTTGGTTATGATGTAGTAACCCAAACTAAGACAGGAACTAAGATTTCCATCCTAAAAGTTACTCATAAATCAATCAAAATCAGAATTATTAGCCATTGCCATCTCGGGGATATAGGAATTTAAACTATAGTGACTTGACCATTTATTGGAGATTCAAGAACTATTTTCTTCCAACTACAAATGAATAGTTTGCACAGAAATTAGACTGAACACAATATGTATAATGTTTGTATTATTTTAGTCATTTCAATTTAACTATATAGCATTTTTGTTAAGACCAAGTGACTTTGTGTGTTTTTTCAAAAATAATATTTTTACAACTACATTGAATATATATTCAGATTAATTAATGAATTCATAATTACAGAATGCCAAAATACTAATGCATAATGAGACAACCAATGAGATTCATTTCAAGCTGGTAGCCATTACATGTTGTTGCTTTTTCATTTATCATCTGAAAGAGTCATAGAAAATCTAGGGAATTATGTGTAATTATCTACATAATTACTGAATGCCATCTCTGAAGTAATTTACATGGCATGATATAAGACTTCTAAATCATCTTAGTTTTTTGTTTGTTTGTTCTTTTGGTACTTGGCTATAAAACTTATATTTATTTATTTTTATTCTTTAATCTTTTTTAAAGTCCAGTGGTCATCCCCTGCCTGGTCCACCCTTGCTCTATTATTCCCCATCCCATTCCTTTTTCCCTGTCTCCAAGAATATGTCTCAATCCCATCCCACACAAGCAGACCTCCCACTCTCTGAGACCACAAGTCTCTCAAGGGTTAGACCCATCTTCTGTCACTGAGGCCAGACCAGTTTTGTAAGCGTCAGGGCATCTTATGGGCTACTGTGTGCTGCCTGGCTGTCTACTCAGTGTCTGAGAGATCTTGGGGATGCAGGTTAGTTGAGACTGCTGGTTTGCCTATGTGGTTACCCTCCCCTTCAGCTTCTTCCAGCTATTTCTCTAATTCAACCACATGGGTCCCCAGCTTCTGTCCATTTATTCGGCATAAGTATCTACATCTGACTCTTTCAGATACTTCTTGGGCTTCTCAGAGAGCAGCCATGCTATGCTCATGCCTGTAAGCACACCACAGCATTAGCAGTAGTGACAGGCCTCCACTTGAGATGGATCCCAATTTCGGCCTGTCACTGAAGCTCCCTTCCCTCAGTCTCTTCTCCATTTTTGCCCTGCAATTCTTTTAGACAGGATCAATTCTGGGTCAGAATTTTTGAGTGTGGGATGGAAAGCCCATCCACCCACCTGATGCCCTGCCTTTATTTTTTTTTTGGTTATTTATTTATTTATTTATGTTTTTTTTATTAACTTGAGTATTTCTTATTTACATTTCGAGTGTTATTCCCTTTCCCGGTTTCCGATGCCCTGCCTTTCTACTGGAGGTCTGCTCTACAAGTTCCCTCTCCCCACTTTGGGTATTTCATCTCAGTTTTTAATGACTGTGAGATTTAAATAATTTTTGAGAATAGGTAAGGGCCTTTTTTTTTGCTCACAATCACCAATTTTTCCATTAAGAGAAACCAAAACAAAAACCAATGATATTTTAGATTGCAAGTTTATGCAGATACAGTGAAAGTAAGCACAGGTGAGTTGTGTTTGCATGCACACCATCAAGTCTGCAAAAATTAGCAGTACGTGGAGGAGTTTGTCCACAGAACATAACCCTTTACTTAGAAGCCATTAGTAATTGGTAGCTGTTAGGTATAGAAAATCATTTTTATTGGCTATATTTCCACTGGTAGTTTTCTTATGTCCCACTGGATCCTCTCCACACTCACATACAGATTGTCAGAAAGTTCTAAAAGATAGTCCTAAGACCTAGTGTATTATGAAACATGACTGGAAAATAAAATAAAATAAAATAAAACACAATGAAATGAAATGATTGCAATAATATTCAGATACATTCATACACTCATAGATCAGTGCCTTGTCCAGTTAGCATCAGAGAGGCTTCCTCTGGCAGCAAAAGGGAGCAGGTGAAGAAACCCACAGCCAGACATGGTGTGTAAAGTGTCTAAATTGGAGATCTCCACTGGGCCCCTTTCCTTGGAGATCAAGGAAACCAGTGGGAGAGTTGAAGAAAACATTGTAGGTGTCAGAGTCTATGGAAGATACCAGGAGAACACAGCCCAAAAATTAAACTAAATAGGACCCACAGTGTGTCACAGAGACTGACATTGCAAGCTTGAGTCCCGCATGTGTCTACACCAGACTTCTACACATATATAACTCTTACTTTGTTTTTCTTTCTATTGTTTGTGTGGAATGTCTAACAGTAGGAACAGGTATGTCTCTGACTCTTTTGTCTTTCTTGGGACTCTTTTCCCCCAATGGATTTTCTTGTATAGCCTTGATATGAGGGATTTTGCTTTTTGCTTTTTTTTTTCTGTATCTTCTTTTGTTCTCTTGGCCTGTTGTCTTTTAGAGATTTGCTATTTTAAGAAGAGAAAACATAGGGAGGATGGATATGGTGGAAAGTGGAGATGGGAGGAATCTAGAACAATGAAGGATGGAAAACTCTGTTGGTGACAAGAGAAAAAAGTTTATTTTCAAAAAAATAAAACTAAAATTTGTCCAGTACATTCTGACATCACTGTTTTATCATAACCAAAACCAAACAAGCAAGCAAGCAAACAGCCACAAAGCCAGAACACTGAAAGTTATAAGGCAAACAACTATAGAAAACACTTTCAGGACACAGATCAAGAATGGTTAACATCCTTAATTTGGAAACAAGCTTTGAAAATTCTCTATTAAATTAACCTGTTATTGTGAAGAACTAGCTTGAGGACAAAACAGGGGAGGAGATAATATAAAAGAAACGATCAAAGCATACTATAACATGTATCACAAGTGCGCTGAATCAAAATAACATTAATTTACTGTCAGAAGTTGAAAATTTGTTCACTAGAGTATGCTAAAGATTCTGTGATAAAATATTAAGATTCTTATTCTTTTCAGTTTCAAGAGGATCCTCAATTCTTTGGTCTGTGGCAACCTACTATCCTTTGATACTAACATCTCTCTAACTACCATTAGATATATGAATAAACATTTTTTGATATTTTAATATTTTATTATTATGTGATATGGTCTTTAAAAGCACTTTGAATATAATCAGATACAAAGCATGTATATAATATTAATATATAAATATTAATATATTACAGTACATGTTTAAATATCACCATCAAACAATAAAGTGTAGGTTTAAAAATTACCGCCAAAACAAAAAGCACACAAATAAAACATGGAGTCCCTTTTTGGAATGGGGTTGATCTAGAATGTGGTAGATACATGGAGAAAACTGATTGTTCCTTTCTCACAAAATATTAATGATGAATAGATTCATGGTTAGGCATGGAACTTTGTGCCTAGTTCCTCTTCTCAATGCTGAGATTTTTGTCTGGTTCGAACATTTGCAGGTTTTATGAATGAATGGGTAGGTAGTTGAGGAAGATGTGAGACAATAGCTAAGAATATGATCAAAATATAGTTTATAAAAATTTTAATTTAAAATAAAAAAACAATAAAAAGTATAAAAACAAAACATAACCAAAGGCATCACCATAAAATTAACAGCAAGCTAACTCCTATGACCTTAGTTTGATTCCTCAGAGTCACTGAAGTCAAATTACTCTACAAGCTTTTACTTGATTTTCACACACATGTACGTACACACATACAAAGTAATAAATGTCCTTTAAAAACTTAAAAGACTGCTTAGAATTGAACTTGTTTACAAAACAAGATAGCAGTTGCACATATTTTTTATACTAGACTCATGGCTTTTTATAAGTATAATAAAGTCAAAGGCTAATAAGTAAAACTAAAAAGTAAATGACACCTACATAGAGATAAGTACTTAAAATTTTTTTGACAATCTATACAGCTAATTGATACAAGATAACATTTTTAATTGGGACCACAACATCCTGACTGCATACATTTTTGGCTATTTTGCCTGCCTAGCAGCAGAGATTCACATAAGATTGCAGGGTTATTTCACAGTCTGATTTTAATTACAGAATATTTTCATATAAATAGGTTATACATTCAGATTTACCAGTTTAGTAAGGTCTTATTGTAAAATGAACATCTTGAAATTTATTTTTGAGTGTTTGGAGGTTGGAGGCATAGTACTAATTTTAGAATTATGATAGGCAAGTTTGTTCTGGCAAACATTTAACATACTTGTAAAACATCACTTCTTTGAAGGCTTTTTAATTTTTAAAACATTTTTAAAAATAATATTTATATTAATTCTTTGAGAATTTCAGTTTCTCTATTTTGATTATATCAATCGCTTTAAAGATCTACTTCCACCTCTCTACCTACACAACATCCTCTCTCTCTCTCTCTCTCTCTTTCTCTCTCTCTCTCTCTCTCTCTCTCATGTAAACCCATAGAGTCTAATTTGTACTGCTGAAATATTCTTGGTTATAGGATGTGGACAACATACTACATGCCACAGCCTTAAAACATAAAAAACAAACAATACAAAACAAAATAAAACAAAAAACAACTGACTTTTCCCTTCATTTCAGCTACCAGTTGTGATTAGCATTTTAGGTAGGAGTGGGATTTAGTGCCCACTTCCCCATCATCACACTGAAATTCTGCCTTGCTAGAAATAGTGCAGGTCTTATGCACACTGTCACAATCTCTGTGAGCCCATTTGTGGGAACTGCACATTTGTGTCCAGATAATTCTTTTTCTTTGATGTTATCCAGCATTTCTGGCACTTAGTATCTTGCTAAGATCCATAAGCTTTGGAGGGAGAGTGTGATATAGATAGTTGTAAATATTTATCAAAATATGTCAAACTTCATCTACAAAATAAGTATGCTTACTATTTTATACCCACATAAGTTTTCTATAAAATTATAATAAAATAAGACAAAACAATTCCAACTGAAAGTGAGACAACCAGGACTCCAGAAGCATGAACATACCAGTGTAAATCGTTCTCCTCAGTCCTTTGCTCAACAAATCCTCTGAGACACCTATCTTTCATGAGCTTAAATGCCTTCTCCCACCCTCTGAGCTCCACTATCCAGCCACTAATCTACTCACCATCACCAGGCATTCCATACCATGAACATCCATGTTAAACACTTTCTTCTGTCCTAAACACCCTGCCCACCATGTGCCCTAGGGCATATCAAGGTGCTCTGAGTTGTACCCTGCAACTTAAGAATCATTGTCCAGACTAAAGCTGCCTACTGGAAGTCTGTTGCACACAAATATCCAGGTTAGGTCTGCCTTTCATGGAACTGTAACTTCAGGAACATCCAAGGACAACAGGATGAATTAAGGCCAGTGTAAGAATGCAATTAACAAGATAGAGGGGATTATAACACCTTCAGAGAAAAACTATACTAACTCAGCAACATGCGGATATCCTAACGCAAACAAAGTACAAAAAAATACTTAAATCTAATCTTACAAAGATGACACAGGCCTTTGCAGAGGAAATGAATAAACCTTTAAAAGAATACGGAATAACCCAATCAAACAGGAAGGTGCTTTAAAGAAGAAACAAATAAATCTCTTTAAAAAAAGACCGAAAAATACAATTAAATGGGTGAAGGAAATGAACAACACTGTTGAAGACCAGAAAATGGAAATAGAAACTCTAAAGAAAACATAAACTTCAAGAATTTTGGAGGTGGAAAACGTAGGGAAGAAAGCAGGAATAATAGATGAAAGGATAACAAGCAGAATACGAGAGATGGAAGAAAGTCTTAACTGGGAAAAATAAGATAAAGGAAATGGATACAAAAGTCAAACAAAATTCAAAAATCTAAAATATTCATGACAAAAACCATCTAGGATATCTTGAATACCATAAAAATATCTAATGTAAGAATAATAGGAATAGAAGAAGGTGAAGATTTGCAGCTCCATAGACGAGAAAATACTTTCAACAAAATCAAAGAAGAAAATGTCCCAAACCTAAAGAAAGCAAGGTCTATAAACACACAAGGTGTTTACAGAACACCAATTAGGTTGGACTAGAAAAGAAAATCCTCCACCCCTATAATAACCGGAACACTAAATCTGCAGAAAAAAGAAATAATATTAAAAGCTATTAGGGAAAAAGGCCAAGTAACATATAAAGCAGACCCATCAGAATTACACCAAACTTCTCAACAGAGACTCTACAAGCTAGAAGCACCTGAAAGGTTGTCTTGCAGCCACTAAGAAACAGGGAGAGGTCTTTAAAGATGAAGTCAATAAATCTATTAATGAAATACAGGCTATTATATGAAGCAAAACTCTTAATCATAGGGGAAACCAACATAATCCAAGAAATATCTATCCACAAATACAGTCTTACAGAAGATAGTATAAAAATCTTCAACTCAAGTAAATTAACTATGCTGAAGAAAACAGCAAGGATATATAATTTCACTCTAGCAAAAAATAAATAAATAAAATTAAAAAGATAAAGAAGGAAAGGAAGCAAATACACACACACACACACACACACACACACACATACACACACTTTCTTAGATAGGGTTTTATTGCTGTGAACAGACACCATGATCAATGTAAGCTTTATAAAGGACAACATTTAATTGGGGCTGGCTTACAAGTTCAGAGGTTCAGTCCTTTATCATCAAGGTGGGAGCATAGCAGCATCCAGGCAGGCATGGTGCAAGAGAGTTGAGTTCTACATTTTCACCCGAAGGAAGCCAGGAACAGACTGAGCATCCTCAGGCAGGTAGGAGGAGGGTCTCCAAGCCCACACCCAAGTGATACATATCGTCCAACAAGTCCATACCTTCAAATAGTGCCACTCCCTGGGTCAAGCATATGCAAACAATCACATTTCACTCCCTGGCCTCCATAGTCTTGTTCCAACACATGAGTCTATAGATGCCATACCTAAACATAGTATAATAAAAAAAGTACATTTAGTCCAACTTTCAAAATCCCCATAGTCTATAGCAATATCAACAATGTTAAAAGTTCAAAGTTCAACATCTCTTCTGAGATCCATCCAATCACTTAACTGTAATTCCCGAATTAAGACAGGCAACCAGCTGGGTACACTCTGCCATCTCCATGTCTGATGTTAAAGCAGTATTCAGATCTTCAACTCTTTTTTCGTCTTTGTTGACAGCAACAATCTTCTTTCTCCTGGGCTGTTTCCACTCTCTGTTAGCAGCTTTTCTCAGCAGATAGCCTGTGGCTTTGACATCTTTAACATCTTTGGGTCTCCAAGGCAGCTTGTTTCAATGTATTGGATATATACATGATCCTCTAAAAAAGCTGGCTTCACTTCTCCATCTCTGCTCTCTGTAATACTCTGGTCGATCCATTCCACTGCCTCAGCTGTTCTTGGTGATCCTCCCATGGTATTGGCATCTTCAGTACACTGGGGTCTTCCTTGCAATTAGGCTTCACCAGTAGCCTCTCACAGGCTCTCTTCATGGTGCCAAGCCTCAAATCCTTTGCATGACTCCTTCAGTCCTGGGCCATCAATTGCAACTGAGAGTGTACCTTCACCAATGGCTCTCCACGGCCTTTCACATTACCCAGCCTCAACTGCACTTCATGACCCCTTCATGTTTTCAAAACCAATACCACCTGGGTGACTCTTACACATTACCAAGCACAAGTCAGCAGGAAGGACCAAGAGGAATGGCAGGAGAAATTCTTGGCTGTGACTCTCTCAGCAAAGAGAAGCTCAGCCAAGATGCTAGACCAACAGTTGTTACACAGCTAGCTCTATAAGCAAGCCTAGCTCAGCTTCTCACTGTCTGTCAATTCCTTTTTATATGGCCTCCAAACATCACATTTCCTCCAAGGGTCTTGCCTCAGCATGTCTTGCTTCAGCAAATATATCTGTCTCAGCTGATAACACTGTCAATCAGCTTAAGTCCATGGAGGCAGCAAGAAACTATTGAACATCATAAGAAGTTTCTTGATGTCTTTTTCTCAATGGAGTCCTGACAAATGCAACTCAACAACACATGAAAGGCAGACTAATACATGTGTGTCATTGGTGAAGAATCCTTCATCACATGTTATTACACTGCCTGCCTTAGCAGAAAATTAATTCACTTGGCTGTTTTAGTGAAATGTTCCTTCTCGAGTGTGCCTTAGGCTCTTACTTGTGTCCACCTCAGCTAAATGTTCTTTCATATGATTGTCCTAGCAAAGCACAATCTAACCACCTTTCCAAAGAACCCTTAAGTTTCAATTTCACTAGAATCCAATAAAAATGAAGGATACCATGTGCAAACATATCAGACACACTGAAAGCCATAGTAAGAGGAAAGGTCATAGCACTAAGTGCCTTCATAATGAAATTAGAAAGTTTTCATGCTAGGAATTTAAAAATACACTTGAACACTCTAGATGTAAAAGAAGAAAACACACCCAAGCGAAGTACACACCAGGAAATAATTAATGTCAGGGCTGAAATTAATAAAGTAGAAATAAGTAAATAAATAAATAAATAAATAAATAAATAAATAAATAAATAAATAAATAAATAAATAAATAAGGGAAGGAGGGAGGGAGGGAGGAAAGAAGGAAGGAAGGAAGGAAGGAAGGAAGGAAGGAAGGAAAGGGGGAAGAACAGAAAAGAAGAACAACAACAATAAAACATTACAAAGAATCAATGCAATCTAGACCTGGTTCTCTGAGAAAACTGACCAGATAGACAAAACCTTAGCCAAACTAACTAAAAGACAGAGAAAATATCCAAATAAATAAAATCATAAATGAAAAGGAAGACATAACAACAGACAATGAGGAAACTGAAAGAATCATTGGGTCTTACTCCGAAAGCCTAGGGTCCACAAAAATTGGAAAATATAATGAAACAGATGATTTTCTAAATATGACTTATCAAAGTTAGATCAACGTCAGATAAAGAATTTAAATAGTCTTAAAAGTCCTAAGAAAATAGAAGTGGTCATTAAAATCTTCCAACCAAGAGAACCCCAGGGCCACAAGGTTTTAGAATAGAATTCTTCCAAACTTTCAAAGAAAAGCTAAAACAAATACTCAGCCAACAATTGCACATTGGCAATTGTTGAACATTGAAAGTTCAACAATAGAAAGAACATTGGCAAACTCAGTTCAATTTTGAGTCCACTGTTATCCTAATACATTAACCACACAAAGAAGAAAAAAGACAGAAAGAAAAATAAAGAGAATTTCAGATCAGTTTCTCCTATGAATATTAATGTGAAATAGTCAATTAAATGTCTGCAAACTAATCCTAGAACACAGAAAAAACATCATCCACCATGATAAAGTTGTCTTCATCCCAGGGATATAGTGTCATCGAATATATGAAAATTGATCAGTGGGACCCACCATATAAGTATGAGAGAAAATGATCACATGATCATCTTATTAATTGCTTAAAAAGCATTTTACAAAATTTAACATCCCTTTATGTTAAAAGTCTTGGGGAAATCAAGAATGCAACATGCATATCTAAGCATAATAAAAGCAATACACAAAAAGCCAATAGTCCAAATCAACTTAATTGGATAGAAATTTAAAGCAATTCCACTAAAATCAGGGACAAGACAAGTACGCCCACTCTCTCCCTATCTATACAACATAATACTTGAAGTTCTATCTAGACGAATAACATATCTAAAAGAAATAACAGGGAAAGAAATTGGAAAGGAAGAAGTTAAAGTATCACTATTTGCAAATGATAGTATATATCAGTGACTCCCCCCAAATCTACCAAATGTCTACTATACATGGTAAACTCCATAAGCAAGGAGGATGTATACACAACAACCACACTCAAAAAATAAAAAAAATAAAATAAAACTGGAGCTCTGCTCTGTACAAATGAAAAAAGGACTGAGAAAGAAATTGAGGAAACAACCCCCTTTCCAATAGCCACAATCAATGTATCTTTGCTTAACTCTAATCAAACAAGTGAAAGGCCTGTATGACAAAAACTTCAAGTATCTAAAAAAGAATTTGAAGATTTTAGAAGATGGAATGCTCTTCCTTTTTTATGGATCAGTAGGATTAACAATTAATAAGTCAAAATGGACTTATTACCAAAAGCAATCTACAGATTTAGAACAACAAAATTCTTTGTAGAATTGAAAGAACAATTCCCAACTTCATATTGAAAAACAAACACCAGTCTACATCTGTGCCCCAGAGCTAAAGGCTATCCTTCAGCCCTCTGTGCCCAAATACTACCCAGAGAAAGCTGGTCAACCAGGAGTGCAGTCACTCCTAATCTCATGGGTGAGATCACCACTTCTGCTCCGATAACTATCCAACTAGGGACCCACCAGAAGTGCACAGGGCACAGGAAACATGGAGCAGCAGAGAACAAGATTCTTCTGGTTGCCCTCAGCTCCCCAGGGCTAACCTGTGACACAATGCTCCACAAACAAATCCTCCCCAGAGAGAATTGGTCTTGTAGGAGTGGTGGCACAACTAAGTACATAGCTCTCTGCACCCCATTAATGCCCAGAGAAGCTGGTCTCCCAGGAAGGCAGACGCATATAGGATCATAGGTTCACAGGCTCACAGGCCCAAAGGAAGGAGAAGATCCAGTCACAGACAGAAAGACTACCAGAGATAATAACAGGGATAACCATATGGTGAGAAGAAAGCACAAGAACCTAAGCAACAGAAAACAAGACTACCTGGTTTCATCAGAACCCAGTTCTCCCAACACTGCAAGTCCTGGATAACCTCAACACACCAGAAAAGCAAGAATCAGATTTAACCACATCTGATAATGATGAGGACATTAAGAAGGACTAAGCAACTCCCTTAAAGATACACAAGAGAACACGGATAAACAGGTAGAGGCCCTTAAAGAGGAAACACAAAAATCCCTTAAAAGCTTACAGGAAAACACAACCAATCAGATGAATGAATTAAACAAAAAACATCCATGATCTAAAGTGAAAATAGAAACAATAAAGAAAACAAAAAATGAGACAACCATGGAGATAGAAAACTTAGGAAAGAGATAAGGAGTCACAGACACAATCATCACCAATAGAACACAAGAGATAAAAGAGAGAATCTCAGGGGCAGAAGATACCATAGAACACATTCACAAAACCATGAAAGAAAATATAAAATACAAAAAGCTCCTAAAATAAACCATACAGAAAATCTAGAACACAATAAGAAGATCAAAGCTAAGGATAATAGGTATAGAAGAGAGTGAAGATTCCCACCTTCAAGGGCCAGTAAATATCTTCAACAAAATTATAGAAGAAAAGTTCTCTAACCTAAAGAAAGAGATGCCCTTAAACATACAAGAAGCATATGTAACTACAAATAGATTGGACCAGAAAAGAAATTCCTCTCATTGCATAACAGCCAAAATATCAAATGCACAAAGAAAGAAAGAATATTAAAAGCAGTAAGAGAAAAGGTCAAGTAACATATAAAAAAGCAGACTCCATAAGAATTACAACAGACTTCCACCAGACACTATGAAAGCCACAGAAGATCCTAGGAGAGTCATATAAAACTAAGAGAACACAAATGCCAGCCCGGGCTAATATACCCAGCAAAACTCTCAATTAACATAGATTGAGAAGCCTAATTTTGCCACGACAAAACCAAATTTATACAGTATCTCTACACAAACCCAGCCCTACAAAGGAAATAGATGGAAAACTCCAACACAAGAAGGGAAACTACATCTTAGCAAAAGCAAGAGAGTAACCCTTTTCAACAATTATTATTTTTATTGGATTTTTTAAATTTGCATTTCAAATGTTATTCCATTTCCTAGTTTCCCATCCATAAATTCTGTATCAGATCCACCTTCCCCCTTCTTATATGAGAGTATTTCCCCTCCCCAACCCCCCATTCCTTACTCCTTCCCTACACTGATATTCCCCTACAAGGGAGGGTCCAGCCTTTGCAAGACCAAGGGCTTCTACTCCTGTTGGTGCCCAACAAGGCCATCCCCTGCTACATATGCAACTGGAGCCATGGATCTGTCACTGTGTACTATTTGGATGATGTCTCAATCTCTGAGAGCTCTGGTTGATTGGTATTGTTGTTCTTATGGGGATGCAAGCCTCTTCAGCTCCTTCAATCCTTTAACTCCTCCAATAGGGATCCCATTCTCAGTTCAATTGTTCGATTGCTTGCTTCTAGCATCCATCTCAATATTTGTCATACTCTTACAGAGCCTTTCTGGAGACAGCTGTGTCAGGCTTCTGTCAGCATCCACTTCTTGGCATCAGCAATATTGGCTAGGTTTATTAGCTTTGTGTATATGGACTGGTTCACCAGATGCAGAGGGTCTGAATGACCATTCCTTCAGCCTCTGATCCAAACATTGTCCTATATCTCTTCCTGTGAATATTTTTGTTCCCCCTTTAAAGAAGGACCAAAGGTGCACTTTGGTCATTCTTCTTGAGCTTCATGTGGTCTGTGGATGGTATCTTGTGTAATTCGAGCTTGTGCTAATATCACTTATCAGTGAGTGCATACCATATGCGGGTTTTTTTTTTTTTGTGATTGGTTTCTCACTCAGGATGACACTTTTCTAGTTCCATCCATTTTAACTCTCTGAATTTCATGAAGTCATTGAGTCATTGTTTTCAATAGATAAGCAATACTCTATTGTATACCATATTTATGTATCCATACCCCTGTTGAAGGAGATCTGGGTTCTTTCAAGATTCTGGCTATTATAAATAAATCTGCTATGAACATAGTGAAGCATGTGTCTTTGTTATATGTCAGATCTTCATTTGGGTATATGCCCAGGAGTGGTATACCAGGTAGTAGAATGTCCAATTTTCTGAGGAACCTCCAGACTGATTTCCAGAGTGGTTGTACCAGTTTGCAATCCCACCAACAATGGAGGAGTGTTCCTCTTTCTATACATCCTCCTCAGCATCTTTTGTCACCTGAGCTTTAGATCTTAGCCATTATGACGATTGTGTCTTGGTATCTCAGTATCATTTTCATTTTCATTTCCTCATCTGATAGCTAAGGATGTGAAACATTTCTTTAAGTGCTTCTAAATATTCTGCATTCTTTATGGATAATTCTGTGTATAACTCTTTTTAATAGGGTTATTTGGCACTTTGGAGTATAACTTCTTGAGTTCTTTGTGTATATTGGATATTAGCCCACTATTGGATAGAAGATTGGCAAAGAACTTTTCCTAATTTGTTATCTGCCATTTTGTCCTAATGACAGTGTCCTTTGCCTTACAGAAGCTTTGAAGATTTATGAGGTGCAATTTGTTGGTTCTTGATGTTAAGGCATAAGCCATTGACGTTTTGTTCAGGAAATTTTCCCCAGGTCCCATGTGTTCAAGGCTCTTCCCCACTTTCTATTCCATTAGTTTGAGTGTATCTGGTTTTGTGTGGAGGTCGTGGTCCTGTTAAACTTAAGTTTTGTACAAGGTGAAAGAATGGATTGATTTGCATTCTTCTACATAACCTTCAGTGGAACCAGCACCATTTCTTGAAAATGTTATCTTTTGCTAATGGGTGGTTTTAGCTCCTTTGTCAAAGATCAAGTGACCATAGGTGTGTGGGTTCATTTCTGTGTCTTCAATTCTATTCCCTTGGTCTACCTGCCTGTCTCTATACCAATAGCATACAGTTTTTAATACTAGTGCTCCGTAATAGATCTTGAGGCCAGTGGATAGTTTTTTGTTTTTGTTTTTGTATTTGTTTTTGTTTTCTTTTTTTTTGCTATCCTGTTTTTGTTGTTGTTGTTGTTGTTGTTTCAAATGAGTTTGCAAATTGCTCTTTCTAACTCTATGAAGAATTGAGTTGTAATTTTGATGGGAATTACATTGAATCTATAGATTGCTTTTCCAAAATGACCATTTTTACTACATTAATCCTTCCAATCTATGAGCATGGTAGAACTTTCCATCTTCTGATATTTTCTTCAATTTCTGTCTTCAGACTTGAAGTTCTCATCATACAGATTTTTCACTTGCATGGTTAGTGTCATACCGAGGTGTTTTATGTTATTTGTGATTATCGTGAATGGTGTCATGTCGCTAATTTTTTCTCAGTCCGTTTATCCTTTGATTTGAGTTAATTTTATATCCAGCCACTTTGCTGAAGTTGTTTATCAGGTGTCGTAGGTCTCTGGTGGAACTTTTGGGGTCACTTAAGTATACTATCATAATATCAAAATAGTGATATTTTGACTCCTTCATTTCCAATTGGCATCCTTTGACCTCCTTTTATTGTCTGATTGCTCAGGCTAGGACTACAAGTAGTATATTGAATAGGTAGGGAGAGAGTGGGCAGCCTTGTCTAGTCCCTGATTTCAGTGGGATTGTTTCAAGTTTCTCTCCATTTAGTATGATGTTTGGCTACTGGTTTGCCATATAATGCTTTTCACTATTTTGAGGTATGGGCCTTGAATTCCTGATCTTTCCAAGACTTTTCCATGAAGGGGTGGTGAATTTGGTCAAATGCTTTCTCAGCATCTAATGAGATGATCATGTGGCTTTTCCTTTTATTTTCCTTACATAGTGGATTAAGTTGATGGATTTCTGTATATTGAACCATCCCTGCATCCCTGGGATGAAGCCTACTTGATCATAATGGATGATTATTTTGATGTGTTCTTAAATCCAGGGTACCAGAATTTATTTGTGTATTTTTGCATCGATATCCATAAGGGACATTTGTCTGAAGTTCTCTTTCTTTGTTGGGTCATTTTATGGTTTATAAGCATAATTGTGGCTTCATAGAAGGAATTGGGTAGTTTTCCTCATGTTTCTATTTTGTGGAATAGTTTGGACAGTACTGGTATGTGTTCTTCTATGAAGGTCTGATAGAATTCTTCACTAAATCCATCTGTTTCTTGGCTTTTTTGGTTTGGAGATACTTAATAACTAAGTATATTTTTTATGAGTTCTGGGGATGCTTAAATGGTTTATATAATCCTGATTTAAGTTTTGTACCTGGCATCTGTCTAGAACATTGTCTATTTCATCCAGATTTTCCAGTTTTGTTGAATATAGGTTTTTGTAATGGGATCTGTTGATTTCTTGAACTCCCTCAGATTCTGTTGTAATTCTCCCTTTTCATTACTGATTTTATTTATTTGGATACACCCATTGTGCCCTGTGTGTCTGGCTAAAGGTTTATCTATCATGTTGACTTTCTCAAAACCAGCTCCTTCTTTTGTTGATTCTTTGTATAATTCTTTTTTGTTTTCTATTTGATTTAATTTCAGCCCTGAGTTTGATTATTTCTGGCCATCTACTCTTCTCCTCTTGGGTGTATTTGATTCTTTTTGTTCTAGAGCTTTTAGGTGTGCTGTCATGCTGCTAATGTATGCTCTCTCCTAGTTTTTTTTTTTTTTTTTTTTTTGGAGGCACTCAAAACTATAAGTTTTCCTCTTAGCACTGCTTTCATTGTGTCCCATTAATTTGGGCATGTTGTGCCTTCATTTTCATTAAATATTAAAAGGTCTTTAATTTCTTTTTTTATTTCCCCCTTAACCAAGTTATCATTGAGTAGAGCATTGTTCAGCTTCAATGTGTATGTGGGCTTTCTATTGTTTTTGTTGTTATTGAAGACCAGCCTTAGTCCATGGTGATCTGATATGGAATTATCTCAATCTCCTTGTATCTGTTTGAGCCTGTTTTGTGACCGAATATATGGTCAATTTTGGAGAAGATACCATGAGATGCTGAGAAGAAGGTATATTCTTTTGTTTTAGGATGAAATGTTCTATAAATGTCTGTTAAATCCATTAGGTTTATAACTTCTGATAGCTCCTATATGTCCTTGCTAATGTCTGTTTCCCTGATCTCTTCGTTGATCAGAGTGTGTTGCTGAAATATCCCACTATTATTGTGTGATGTGCAATGTATGCTTTGAGCTTTAGTAAGGTTTCTTTATAAGTGTAGGTGCCCTTGCATTTTGAGTACAGATATTCATTATTGACAGTTCATTTTGGTAGAGTTTTCCTTTATGACTATGAAGTGTCTTTCCTTATGTTTTTGTTAACTTTTGGTTGAAAGTAGAATTTACTTGATATTAGAATGGCTACTCCAGCTTGTTTCTTGAGATCATTTGCTTGGAAAATTGTTTTCCAGACTTTTACTCTGAGGTAATGTCTGTATATGTCACTGAGGGGTGTTTCCTGTATGCAGCAAAATGCTGGGTCCTCTTTATGTATCCAATGTGTTAGTTTATGTCTTTTTATTGGGGAATTGAGTCCATTGATGTTAGGAGATACTAAGGAATAGTGACTGTTGTTTCCTGTTATTTTTATGGTTAGAGGTGGAATTCTGTTTGTGTGGATCTCTTCTTTTGGGTTTATTGCAAGGAGATTACTTTCCTGTTATTCGAGTGTATATTTTCCCTCCTTCTGTTGCAGTTTTCCATCTATTATCCTTTGTAGAGAATAGATATGTTGAAAGATATTGTGTAGATTTGGTTTTGCAATGGATATCTTGGTTTCTCCATCTATGTTAATTGAGAGTTTACAGGAAATAGTAGCCAAGGTATTTGTATTTCCTTATGTCTTTATGACATCTGCCCAGGATCTTCTGGCTTTCCTAGTCTGTGTTGATAAGTCTTGTGCAATTCTGATAGATCTGCCTTTATATATTACTTGACCTTTTTTCATTACTATGTTTATTATTCTTCCTTTGTTTTATGCATTTGATGTTTTGACTATTATGTGACAGGATGAATTTCTTTTCTGGTCCCATCTATTTGACATTCTTTAGGTTTCTTGTATGTTTTTGGGGATCTCTTTCTTTAGGTTAGGGAAGTTTACTTCTATAATTTTGTTGAAGATATTTACTAGTGCTTTAAGTTGGGAGTGTTTGCTCTCTTCTATACCTATTATCCTTGATCTTCTCAGTGTGTCCTGGATTTACTGAATGTTTTGGGTTAGGAGTTTTTTGTGTTTTACATTTTCTTTGATGGCTGTGTCAATGTTTTCTATGGATCTTCTGCCTCTGAGACTCTCTGTTATATCTCTTGAATTCTGTTGGTGATGCTTTCATCTATGACTCCTGATCTCTTTCCCAAGTCATCTATCACCAGTGTAGTCTCCCTTTGTGATTTTTTTTCATTTTTAGATCATGGATTGTTTTATTCAATTCCTTTACCTATTTGCTTGTTTTTTCATGTAATTCTTTAATGGATTTTTGTCTTTCTTCTTTAAATGCTTCTATTTGTTTACCTGTGTTGTACTGTATTTCTTTTAGGCAGTTATTTATATTCTTTTTTATTGTTTTTATTAGATATATTTCTTTACTTACATTTCAAATGTTAGTCTCCTCCCAGGTTTCCTGTCCATAAGCCCCCATTCACTCTCTTCTCTCTTCCCCATATGGGTATTCCCCCCATAATCCCCTGCACTGGAGGTCCAACCTTGACAGAACCAAGGGTTTCCCCTTTCACTGGTGCCCCAACAAGGCTATTCTCTACTACATATGCATTCGGAATCCTGGGTCAGTCCACCTATAGTCTTTCAGTACTGGTTTAGACCCTAGAAACTCTGGTTGGTTGGCATTATTGTTTTATGGGGTTGCAAGGCCTTCAACTCTTTCAATACTTTCTTTAATTCCCCCTCAAAGTGGTCCTGTTCTCAGTTCAGTGGTTTGCTGCTAGCATTGACCTCTGTATTGGACATGCTCTGGATGTGTCTCTCAGGAGAGAAATGTACCCAGTCCCTTTCAGCATGAATTTTTTAACTTCATCTATCATATCTAGTTTTGGTAGCTGTATATATATGGGCCATAGGTGGGACAGGCTCTGAATGGCCTTTCCTTGTGGCGCTGCTCTAAAATTTGCTTCCATATCCCCTCCTATGGATATTTTTCCCCTTTTAAGTAGGAGTGGGAACTTCCACATTATGGTCATCCTTTTTCTTGCCATCCCTGTTGTCTGTGGATGGCATCTTGAATAATTTGAGCTTTTTGGCTAATATCCACTTATCAATGAGTACATACCAAGTGTGTTTTTCTGTGATTGAGTTAACTCACTCAGGATGATATTTTTTAGTTCATTCCATTTGCCAATGAATTTCATGAAGTCATTGTTTTTGATTGCTGAGTAGTACTCCATTGTGTAGATGTACAATATTTTCTATATCAATTCCTCTGTTGAAGGGCATCTGGGTACTGTCCAGCTTTTGGCTATCATAACAAGAGATGCTATGAACATAATGGAACATGTATCTTTGCTGTATGTTAGAGCATCTTTTGGGTATTTGCCCAGGAGAGGTATAGCTGGGTCCTCAGGTAGTGGAATATCCAATATTCTGAGGAAACTACAGACTGATTTCCAGAGTGGTTGTACCAGTTTGCAATCCCACCAACAATGGAGGAGTGTTTCTCTTTTTCCACATCCTTGCCAGCATCTGCTGTCACCTGAGCTTTTTATCTTAGCCATTCTGAGATGTGTGAGGTGGAATCTCAATGTTGTTTTGATTTGCATTTCTCTGATGACTAAGGATGCTGAACATTTCTTTAGGTACTTTTTGGTCATTCCATAATCCTCAGCTGAGAATGTTTTGTTTAGCTCTGTACCCCATTTTAATAGGGTTATTTGGCTCTCTGGAGTCTGACTTCTTGAATTCTTTCTATATTTTGGATATTAACCCTCTATCAGATGTAGGACTGGTAAGTCCTACATCTTTTCCCAATCTGTTGTTTGCCGTTTTGTCTGAATGACAGTGTCTTTTGCCTTACAGAACCTTTGCCAGTTTTATGAGGTCTCATTTGTCGATTCTTGATCTTAGAGCACAAGCCATTGCTGTTGTGTTTAGGAAATTTTCCCAAGTGCCCATGTGTTCAAGACTCTTCCCCACTTTTTCTTCTATTAGTTTTAGTGTACCTGATGATGTAGAGGTCCTATATCCACTTGTACTTAAGCTTTGTACATGGTGATAAGAATGGATCGATTTGTAATCTTTTATATTCTGACCTTCAGTTGAAACAGCACCATTTGTTGAAAATGCTATCATCTTTCTTCCATTGGATGGTTTTAGCTCCTTTGTCAAAGATCAATTCACTATAGGTGTGTGGGTTCATTTCTGGGTCTTCAATTCTGTTCCACTGATCTATCTGCCTGTCTCTGTACCAATACCATACAGTTTTTATTACTATTGATCTGTAATGTTGAAGTCAGGGATTTTTTTTTTTTTTTTTTTTTTTTTTTTTTTTTTTTTTTTTTTTTTTTTTTTTTTTTTTTTTTTTTTTTGTGTTTTTTTTTGTTTTTTATTCCAAATGTATTTGCCAATTGCATTTTTTATCTCTATAAAGTATTGAGTAGGGATATTGATGGGGATTGCCTTGAATCTGTAGATGGATTTTGGCAAAATGGCCATCTTTACTATATTAATCCTGTCAATCCATGAGAATGGAGGATCTTTCCATCTTCTGAGACCTTCTTCAAATTCTTTCTTCTGAGACTTGAATTTCTTGTCATTCATATATATTTCACTTGCTTGGGTAAAGTCACCCCAAGATATTTTATATTATTTGGGAATATTGTGAAGGGTGTCATTTCCTTAATTTCTTTCTCAGCCTATTTATCCTTTGAGTAGAGGAAGGCTACTGATTTGTTTGAGTTAATTTTATACCCCAACACTTTGCTGAAGTTATTTATCAGGCTAAGTAGTTCTCTGGTGGAATATTTGGAGCCACTTAAGTACACTATCATATCATCTGAAAATAGTGATATTTTGATTTCTTCTCTTTCAATTTGTATTATTTTTAAGTCCTCTTGCTGTCTGATTGCTCTAGCTAGGACTTCAAGTACTATATTTAAGAAGTAGGTATAGCTGGGTCCTCAGGTAGTTCAATGTCCAATTTTCTGAGGAATCTCCAGATTGATTTCCAGAATGGTTGTACCAGTCTGCATCCCCACCAACAATGGAGGAGTGTTCCTCTTTCTCCGCATCCTCGCCAGCATTTGCTGTCACCTGAGTTTTTGATCTTAGCCATACTGACTGGTATGAGGTGGAATCTCAAAGTTGTTTTGATTTGCATTTCCATTATGACTAAAGATGTTGAACACTTCTTTAGGTGTTTCTTAGCCATTCAGCATTCCTGAACTGTGAATTCTTTGTTTAGCTCTGAACCCCATTTTTTAATAATGTTATTTGTCTCCCTGCAGTCTAACTTTTTGAGTTCTTTGTATATTTTGGATATAAGGCCTCTATCTGTTGTAGGATTGGTAAAGATCTTTTCCCAATCTGTTGGTTGCCGTTTTGTCCTAACCACAGTGTCCTTTGCCTTACAGAAGCTTTGCAGTTTCATGAGATCCCATTTGTCGATTCTTGATCTTAGAGAATAAGTCATTGGTGTTTTGTTCAGGAAATTTTCTCCAGTGCCCACATGTTCGAGATGATTCCCCATTTTTCTTCTATAAGTTTGAGTGTATCTGGTTTGATGTGGAAGTCCTTGATCTACTTCGACTTATGCTTTGTACAGGGTTATAAGCATGGATCGATGTGCAATCTTCTACATGCTGACCTCCAGTTGAACCCAGCTATACCTCTCTTGGGCATATACCCAAAAGATGCCCCAATATATAACAAAGACACATGCTCCACTATGTTCATAGCAGCCTTATTTATAATAGCCAGAAGCTGCAAAGAACCCTTCAACAGAGGAATGGATACAGAAATGTGGTACATCTACACAATGGAATATTACTCAGCTATCAAAAACAATGAGTTTATGAAATTCATAGGGAAATGGATGGAACTGGAAAATATCATCCTGAGTGAGGTAACCCAATCACAGAAAAACACACATGGTATGCACTCATTGATAAGTGGATATCAGTATTGGTATGAAGTCTTCTATGAAGTTCTGATAGAATTATGCACTGACCACATCTGGACCTGGGCTTTTGTGTTGGGAGACTTTTAATGACTGCTTCTATTTCTTTAGGAGTTATGTGGTTGTTTAGATAGGTTATTTGTTTCTGATTTAACTTTGGTACCTGGTATCTGTTGAGAAAATTGTCCATTTTCTCCAGATTTTCTGGTTTTATTGAATATAGGCTTTTGTAGTAGGATATGATCAGTTTTTTAATTTCTTCAGATTCTGTTATTTCTCTATTTTCATTTTTGATATTTTTAATTTGGCTATACTCTCTGTGACCTCTGATTAGCTTGGGTAAGGGTTTACTGATCTTGTTGATTTTCTCAAAGAACCAGATCTGGTTTTGTTGATTCTTTGTATATTCCTTTTCATTTCTACATGGTTGATTTAAACCCTGAGTTTGATTATTTCCTGCCTTCTACTACTCGACAAAACAAAGAGAATATTTCACATATCATGACATAAACATGTGTTCCAAACACCTAAGAGCATGATACATGAAGCCACCTTTGTAATACCTTTGAAGATGAGACTATATCTCTAAAACTAAACATGCAAATACAATAAAATAATGAAGGCCAAAACCACTGATAGGCTGAGTCAACAAATTTTCATCTTTAGAAATAATTATAAGAATAAAAGATGGACAATGACTACTATAGGGTCTGCATCCTTTCAATGTGCAGCAACTATCTTTCTACTGAGATGTCTTTCTCTTGTATATTCAAATCACAAGCAAATGAAGCCCTTAGGAATCATGCCACATGATTAATTCTGTGTCCAGCACTTTTGTTTTTTATCCATATCAATGGTTTGACCTGTAGCACACGTGTCCACTAGCTCATGTCCATCATTTTTCACATGCAGTGACTCTCTTAATTGCTACTCACTGGACATAAAGTGGTCAAAGTTAAGTTTTTCCATTTAACTTTAAAGAAATTTCTTAAAATTATGAAATTATGAAATGTGCATTCTTCCTTTGCAATATCATACTACAGAGTAATGGATAAATAGCTATTTTTAACTCAGGATCAGTTACAGTCACCCAATTAGTGAATATAATACTGTATGAAACCATAAGAGTTGCTGAAATAACTAAACACTTAAAAAATAAAGTTTATTTTCTGCTTACTCATTTGTATCTTGAGTCTACATGCTGAGAACTTTTGCAATAAAATGTAAATTATAGAAAAGTATTTGCTGAAATTTCCAGAAGCTTTTTCTCTGCATTTTCTTTTATATTGCAACAAAAACACAAATTGGAGTATGTTTTCTATACGATATGAAAAGATCCTTTCCCAAAATTACTTAGAGTGGCAGTGAGCTTTGGCCTTTGATTCAGTATGAAAAGGAAGTTTACAGCTATGGAAACTTTTTATTTCATTTCTTTAGAGAGTAATGGGGAGTTCAGAGGGTAGAAAATATCTCTAGGCTGCTTTGATAAAGAAGTTTATTCTAAGGGCTATAAAGAACCACCTATGCCCCCTAATCAGCATGTCTGCTTTCAACAGGGCTTAAGTCTTTTATTCAGTAAGCAGGTGAGCCTAAATGAGATTCATTCATATCAGAGTGCCATCTCTTTTTGATTTGGTAGTTATTTAGGAATTTTGCTGCCAAAGGCAAGCTTCAAGATCGAGAGTCAAATCCTAGCACATTTCTCTGTGCATAAGTAATAATGCTTTCCTATGAAAGAGAAAACTAAACATTTTGTGAACATAAATAATAAGAGCAAGTACCATCAACTAATAACTTCTGGGGTCCTGAAACAATCTACAATGTAGACTGTAGAAATCCAGACCCAGTACTTTATAGTTCTAAAAGACAGATGTCCAAAATTGGCCTCACTGCACTAAAACCTGAGAGTCATTGGGGCTCAGTACCTTCTGAGATGCTCTATAGAGATTCCATCTTCTTCACTTGTCCACCTTCTAATAGTCACAGGTTTTCTATGTATTGTCAACCTCCCAAGCCAACAGCATTGCAGCTTCAAATTTCTCTATCCTATGGCCTACTTGTCTATGCAACAGTCTCTATGAGGTATGTCTTATTCACTAAGAATTTTTGTATATTCATTGCACTCAAATAACACAAAATTGCCTTGTCACCCCAGAGCCCTTAATCACATTTGGCAGGAATTTTGTCATTTAAGGTGAAAGGTTCCCAAGTATCAGATATGCCATCATCTTTCTGAGGAATGGATTTTGCCTATACCATAGCACATGTTATTCTCTATCACATTCAATAAAAAGCATGCTTATGAAGTAATTCATAATGGCTGCTGTCCTTGCACATATACCTGTACTGTTGGAAAATTATGTTTATATATGGTCTATACTTAGAATAATTGCAAAACCAGAAGATGAAGGGTTGAAAAATTAGGTCCAATTGAACTAAATTTAAACAAGCTGAATTCAATCACAATTTTGGAACAGAAGCAAAATGTATTCTATTTAATCATGTACTTATTTGGCCAAACTCATTTAGTATATTTAGTATGAAATATAGAACAAGTGAATGTCATGTAAATGATACTCCTTTACATATTTTAGCTACCCAAATAAGATTATTTATTGAAAATACTATGTATTATTTATGCTTTAATAGCAGACAATCTAAGCAAATCTGCTGGTTATTTGGAGGTCACTTACACTTTGAGAATCTGTTCTGTCATTATAGAGTCATAAAACTTAACAGCCCATGAATGCTGCCTGAGTTCAACACCAAAGGCTAAATAGACTAAAACAATACATTAATTAAAACCTATTATACTCAGCAGTTGGTTAATGGAAATGTGGTTGCAGACAAACTTTAAAATATAATAACAAATATAGTAATTCTATCACAATAATAAATGATCTTTTAAAAACTAAAATCCCACTCTAGCTATTCTAACAATAAATCGATGTCCACGGCATCTATTTTTATTTTGCTTCCCAAGTGTATACATCTTTCATTTTGACATAAATGCAATGACAATATAAAAACATATTTTTGTTTAGCTTTTAACAAGTATTTGAAATAACTAAACATTTTTTTCATGGCTACAAAATATTCAACAAGCACACATTAGTTTTCTTCTCTGCTTCTGTGCTAAAGCTAACTGAAAGAAACTCAGAAAGGAAAGGTTTTATCAATTATTACACTTCCAGATAATAATTCGATATGGGAAGAAGTTGGTGCAAGAACTCAAACATGGAGGCAGGACCTAATGCAATACTGCTTTTTCGCTTACTACCCATTGCATGCTTAGATTCCTTTTTTCTTCTGCAACCCATCATCTCTCCTGACTGGGTTAACCCATCTTCAGTAGGGTGAGCCCACATCATTTAAAATTTAAAACTACACAGAGACATGACTAGAAAAATTTGAGGTGGCAAACCATGGGTACTGAAAGTGAATTCATACCTGTAAGGTTATTATGTTCTTTAACAGATGAGCTATCTTTTCCAGCTATATGTTTACTTTCTTGTGGTTGTTATTGTTATATTGTGTGTATGTGTCTATGCCGGTATGGATGTGCATTTATATGGTGGTCAGTTGATAATTTGTGGATGTTGGTTCTTGCCTTCCTTATATGGGTCTTGGAGACTAAATACACCTTGACAAGTCCTGAAACATATAATTTCAACTGCTGATCTGTTATGCTAGCCTTTAAAATAATAATTTTCTTTTATATAGTACAAAGGCTACAACAAATTCTTCCGAGACCAAAGATTTGACATGTGTCATTGACTCAAATGTGTAGAGTTCTTCTACACAAAAAGACTAATACCTCCTATGACCATAATGAGGGCCAAAACTTAGCTTTTAAAATCTTCTTCTTAGAAAATGCTCAAAATATTGTAATTTCTGGAATATTTCTTCTACACGATCTGAGGTTTCTGGTAGCTGCCTTCCAGTAGAATATACTTAAGAACAATGAACAAAACAATAAATATATGAATGACTACCAAAATTATTGTTGATTTTACAGAAAAAAATATGTTGCAAAAGGATTGAGAATGTGAGAAGGCAGAGTTATTTAAAAACCTAGAGATGTATGGGCATGAGCATATCATAAAATTATACATAGAACTTAAATGTATGTGAGAATACCTAGTTTAGAGTGAAATACTTGGAAAATTATTAGAGGCTGGCAAAAACCTTATGTGGCTGTTGTGGTTGAAAAACTGAGGGCAATTTTTGATGTATTCATTATTCATCCTCTCATTTAAAATTCAAGAATACAAGGAGGAAGGGTATTTTGTTAAAAAATAAGCACTAAAATACTGAATATGAGATGAAGCAATTTGAAAAATACCAAATCTGGAAGAAATTACAATAAGTTAATATATATTACAACTTTATTTACATTATATATCTGTCAAGTGTTTACCAAAAATCATAAAATCATAAAATTTTAGTTTTAGCATTTGTGGATGTGATATTTGTATCTATCTATGTGTGTATGAGTATAGGATCATAAGTGTTATAGAAATGTGGAGGTCTGAGGAGATGGACCTCGAATGTTGGTCCTTGCCTCTTACCGTGATAGGAACAGTCTTCCCTTTTGTAACTCACTAGTGAACACACTAGTCTAGTTCGCTAATTTTCTAAAAGTAGACAGTTTTAGGATAATTCATTTATTCATTACTTTTGAGTGCTTACTAAGTACCAGATGCTTTGGAGAGATCAGTAGGCAGAACAAGCAAAACATCCATAGTCAACTTCATAGGGTACACTGGAGATTCCTCTTTACACCAATTAGAATGGATAAGATTGAAAACTCAGGAGACAGCAGGTACTGATGAGGATGTAGAGAAAGGGGAACACTCCTCCATTTCTAGTGGAATTGCAAGCTGGTACAACCACTCTGAAAATCAGTCTGGCAGTTCCTTAGAAAATTAGACATAGTACTATATGAGGACCAAGTTATACCACTCCTGGGCATATAGCCAAAAGATGCTCCAGCATATAAAAAGGACTTACGCTTTACTATGTTCATTGCAACCTTATTTAGAAAAGACAGAAGCTGGAAATATGCCAGATGTCCCTCAACAGAGGAATGGATATGAAAATGTGGTGGATTTACATAATGGAGTTCTACTCAGGTATTAAAAAAAAGTCTTCATGAAATTCGTAGGCAAGTGGAAGGAATTTGAAAATATCATGCTAAGTGAAATAAGCCAGTCACAAAAAGAAAACACATGGTATGTAGTCACCAATAAGTGGATATTAGTGAAAAAATGCTTCGAATACACACAATACATCTCACAGACCATATGAAACCCAAGAAGAAGGAAGACCACTCCAAAATGTGGATGCTATGATCCTATTGAGAAGGCAGAAGAATATAATCTCTGGGAGGTAGAGAGAGGGAGGGATCTGGGAGGAAGAGAGGGGTGAAGGAAAAAGGGTGCTTGTTCAGATACAGAAGTAAATGGGGAAGAAGTTCAGAGGATCATGGATTTGAAAGGAGATGTGTAGCAGAAGGGGAGGGGTAACTTGGGGTAGCCACTAGGAAGTCCCAGATGACAATGACCCAAGAGGTTCCCAGGGACCAACAGAGGACATTAGCTGAAATACCCAACAAAAAAGGAGAACCTATAGAGACAAAAATCCAGTGGATAGTCAGGGCCCCCAGTTGAGGGATGGAGTCACCCACCCAATTAAAAGTAATCCAGAAATCCAATGTCAATAGGAAATTCTGGGACAAAAGAGTGGTACAGGCACTGAAGGAAAGGGCAAACTAGAGACTGCCCCACCTAGGTAACCATCTCATCTGCAGACACCAAACCCAGCTTTGTGCTGATGCCACAAAGTTCTTGCTGACATGAGCCGGGTACAGCTGTCATCTGAGTTTCTCTTCCAGATCCTGATCAATAGAGATGTAGATACATGCAACCAAACATTGAACTGAGCACAGGGACCCCAATGGAGATGTTAGGGGAGGGACTGCAGGAGTTGAAGGGGTTTGCAATCTCATAGGAAGAACAACAGTATCAACCAGCCAGATCCCTCAATCCCCCGAAGGACTAAACCATCAACCAAAGAGTACACCTAGGGAGACCCATGGCTCCAGTTGGATATGTAACAGATGATTGCCTTAGCAGTCTTCACGTAGAGGGGAGCCCCTTGGTCAATGACCCAGCTAAGGAGAATGCTAGGGCAAGAGTGGGTGGGAAGGTAGGGGAGCATCCTCACAGAGGTATGGGGAGGGGTGCGGATAGGTGGTTTGTGGAGGGGAAACTGGGAAGTGGGATAAGATTTGAATGTAAATAAATAAAATAACCAATAAAAAGTGAAAAAAACACAAAAACAAGAAAAAACAAACAAAAAATAACAGAAGTGCCCAATAGTGTTGTTAAGTCAGTGATAAATCAAAGTGATACACCGCCAAAGGCTATGTATAATTGTGCAATTATATTGCAGTATGAAATAGCAATGTATTTCTTTGAATGACTGGGTAGGGAAGTTTAGATGCCCTCAGATTATTAGAATTTAAGACTAGCTTGTTTTGAAAATTCCACCAGAAGTCTAATAGATATTGTCCCCTTTGTTTTGAGAAGGCTCAATATAAGCCAATATTTTCTTGTTCTTTTTGTTGTCAAGTCCCTTTCTATCTACAAGCTCTTATAGTAACACTAGGTATCACACAAAGAAAGGCAGGATCTACTAGTAATTTTATTGGTATTTATTTCATGTCCTACAATTTTCAAGATGCCCTTGAAATAACAGAGTCTACTGACATATTACACAAGGTTTCTTCTATGAAAAAAAAAAAAGTTTAGTATCTTGGGAATCATACAAATATGGCCTCTCACCACCAAGCCCTAGGAATTAACAGAAGTAACAATATATCCTTCAGATGCAGATATTATGAGTGAAGTATAGCCAACCTAAATGAATTGCTTAACATAGCTTGGTAAAGGCCAGTGAAACAATTTAAGAAACAATTACTACTTTGCATATGAGCTACAAACAAAATCAGTTTTAATGTACACTAATTGTTCTTTCTGACATCCAGTTTATTCTAAATAGTTTAAATATTTCATTCCTGCCTATGATTCAAAGAGTAAATTCAGTAATGGTTTTTATTATGTTTTTTAAAATATTTCTCTGTAATTAATCTTATTTATTAGTAAATAAAACATTCAAAATATTATAGTGAATTATACAAATACTATTGCATATCCACTAAAACTAACATTAGAGAAAACATCACCATCTTCTCAGTAACAGAAAAGTCCTTAAGCCATTTTATAGTATCACTATAAAACAGCAAAAATTAATTAAAATATAATTTATCATGGTTTACTAGACCTTCTCCTCCAAGACGTATGTTGTCACTAGGCTTGGGTAATTGGCTAGGTTTCTGTTATCAGAAATAGTTTCCCTCATTGAGCAGAGCTTAAGTCCAATTAGAGAGCTATTGCTTATCACACTACAGTATGCATGTTGTTATTTTTTAATTAGATGTATTTCTTTATTTACATTTCAAATGTTATTCCCTTTTCCAGTTTCCTGTACATAACCACCCATCCCCTCCCCCTCCCCCATACGGGTGTTTCCCCCCCCCCTTAAGGCCCCCCTCCATCATTACCCTGCACTGGGGGTCCAAACTTGTCAGGAACTAGGACTTCCCTTTCCACTGCTGACCATATAATGCTATTCTCTGCTATATATGCACTTGGAGCCCTGGGTCAGTCCATGTATAGTCTTTCGGTAGTGGTTTAGTCCCTGGAAGCTCTGGTTGGTTGGCATTGTTGTTCTTATGGGGTTGCAAGCCCCCTCAGCTCTTTCAAACCTTCCTCTAATTCCCCCAAACGGGGTCCTGTTCTCACTTCAGTGGTTTGCTGCTAGCATGGACCTCTGGATTTAACATGTTCTGGTTGTGCCTCTCAGGAGAGATGTATATCCGGTCCCTTTCACCATGTACTTTTTAGCTTCATCAGTCTTATCTAGTTTTGGTGAAAAAAAAATATATATATACACACACACACACACATATATCTTCTGGCTATTATAAATAAGGCTGCTATGAACATAGTGGAGCGTGTGTCTTTATTGTATGTTAGAGCATCTTTTGGGTATATGCCCAGAAGAGGTATAGCTGGGTCCTCAGGTAGTGGGATTTAGCTTAGTGTTAGATTGCTTTCCTAGCAAGCACAAAGCCCAGGCTTCAATCCTCAGCTCTGAGAGAAAAAAAAAATACAAAATAAAAATTCCTAAGCTGAATATGGTGCATATTGTTATTATGCTCTACTTGTCAATGTTGTGGTTCACAGAGTCATAGCTGGGTAGGAATGTTTATTACTTCTACCCTTTGGAAATCTGTATGATAACTTCTGTTACCATGATTTTTAGTCATCAGAAAAGAGGCTTTTAAATAAGTTCCAGCTCAGAGAACTGTGGGTCCTGTATCTCAAATGCATAGTGTCTTCCACTATGATCACTAACTACAAACCAAATATTTTTTCTAGTACCATCATAAAAATTTAGTCCCCAAAACTTATCAAAAAACTTCTCTTTACAGCAGACAAAGGCAATTACAGTAAACAATAACCAAATGAAGTTGTGGAGCTTGGTCACAATGGATATTTCTACATCTCCTGGAGCTAAGACTCAGGGAATACTGAAAGAAAGGTGGCAAAAATATTCTACTATTCAAAGATCAGGGATATTTCTGTGAGACTGTATCTCTTAGTAATTTCAGGAGCTCCACCCATAAAGTCTTACCAACATGACTGCCCAAACATGAGCTGAACAAAGACAGCAACAGTACACATGCCGCCCCAGATAATAGCATGCCAATTGGTTATCCAATACTAAATGGTCAGTCTTGAAAACATACATGTAAGTAATCATATATACTGAGAAGAGTATATTTGTATATTTATGAATATATTTGTATATATGTATTAGGGTTTTATTGCAGTAAATAGACAGCAAAATCACAGTAAATCCAAGAAAGGAAAGTATTTATTGGCGCTGACACACAGTTCATTATCATCGTGGCAAAAATTATGGTGGCATGAACAAAGACATGGTGCTGAAGAGGAAGCTGGGAGTTTTACATCCAGATATATAGGCTCAAAAAGATATAGTGAGCCACTACACCTACATCGAGCATCTAAAACTTCAAATCCCACTCCCAGTGACACATTTTCCCCAACAAAGCTGCACCTTCTCTAATAAGGCCACGCTTCCCAATAGTGTCATTCCCTATAAGTCTGTGGGAGTCATTTTTATTCAAACCATAAAACATTCACATACAAGTCAGTAACAACAATTGATTCAAAGAAAAAGACCATGAATTTAAAAGAAATCAGAAAAGGAATATAGGAGAGAATTTGGAAGGACGAAGGTTAAGAAATGAAGTAATTCTATTATAATCTCAAAAACAAAAATAGTGCCAAATTTATCCATACCCAAGTCACTACTGATTTACATTTGGCAATTTGAAGTTGAAAATTCAGTCTTGTTTTGATCCATTTTAATAACATGTAAACAGTTATTAAATGTTATTTAATACTAGAATTATAACAATTTGTAGCAAGAAATTTTAAATTTTAGACCCTAAAAATATAATGATTAACCTTTTCCTTTATTTTTCAAAAGTAAGTATTAAGTTACATGTGTTTGGCCAGGAACTGATGGTGATGTGTAATACAGGCTTCTTGAAAAACATTTGTCTTAATTTTTCAGTCAATTAAAGGTGGCCAGCATATAGGCCAATATATTTTCTTGAAAGGATATATGGTCCACATTATGCATATTATTGTCTGGAAATTTCAAGTTAGCTCGTATAAAGCTTCCTTTCAAATATATTGACTGTTTGAAAATAGAAATAACAAACATCCAGAAAGACCAAAAAATCACATAAAATAACTTAAAAGTTCTGAAAAATATATACTTTTTTTACATATTTGTATGTGATTCAAAACAATATAAATTTACCTTTCTCTGGTGTCAGTTTTTGATTATTGATTACAATGATCTGGAGTGGTACTCTTTTTTTCTCCTTTTTTTCTGATTACAAAACTTATAGTAAGCAAGACCTTCTATTCATAAATCAATCATTTTCAATCTCTGCTATTGTTAGAACTTCTGGTTTCCTTAGAGCCTGTTCTTGCTTTTAGAAGTCCTGTGACAGCTCAATGCCCCAGTATAAAGGAATGCCAGGGCAGGAGATGGGAGAGAGTGGTGGCTGGGTGGTAGTGTAGCACCTTATAGAAGCAGTGGTAGGGGGAATGAGATAGGTATTTTCTGGAGGGGAAACCAGGAATGGGGGATAACATTTGAAATATAGATAAAGAAAATATTCAATAGAAAATGAAAAAAAAAAAGAAATTCTTAACTCATGCAAGTGGTTGGTGTTAGTAGAAATCTCCATTTGAATAGCTATTAGAAAAGTTTCTATATTACCTGCTGCATAAAACAGAAATCCTTGCAGTGTCTGCACAATTGCCTCCTCCACAATAAAAGAAAACACAGTGGGCTGGGGAGATGACTCAGCATTTAAGAGCACTGACTATTCTTCCTAGAGATCCTGAGTTCAATTCCCAGCACCCACATGGTGGTTCACAACCATCTATAATGGTGTGTCTGAAGAGAGCTACAATGTACACATAAACATAAAATAAATAATTGAAGAAAACGTATAATGACGTTTAATACACAATTGAAGGGAGAATTACAAAGATTATACAGCTTTTGTTGACTAGAAAGATAACACAATTCCAATGATACTCTGCTAATAAGTTTGTTGAGGCATTTTTGTTATTTCCTCCATTAGAAAAATATTTGTTTTTCTCACAGTAATGTAAGTATAGTTATAACCATGTTATCATTTTTAGGAGGCAGGAGTCTATATTTATTTTATCATGCTGTAATGAATTTATGCAGAACCTTTCAGGATAATTTTTGGTCATTTCTTTTCTCAATTCTGATAATTCAAATCCAGATTTCTGCCTTCACGTTTTGTGGAAATTTTGCCCTTTACTCCCTTTCCATATATGTCAATGGTCTCTCCAATTTGTCCCTGCTCTCAGTACCAAACCATCCAATTCTGTCCTCTCTCTCTCTCTCTCTCTTTCTCTCTCTCTCTCTCTCTCTCTCTCTCTCTCTCTCTCTCTCCTCTCTCTCCTCTTTTAACTTTCATATTCTATACTACTGTAGTCCTGGGGAGGGCTTTCTCTTGCATGCTGTTTGCATCTGCCCAGTTTTATTATGTTATTGTGGATACTTTTACTTGGCCAATTAACAACAGATGCCTCCTGACTTTAGAATCTCTCAAGTTCTTTTGCTTCCAATTCATCTTAGGCTTTGCTGCCAGAACAAATTTCTTAAGGCATTAATCTTACTACAACAGCCTTTTATTTAAACCATCCAATGGTTCTTCAATGACCTGTTTGGCATAGTTTAAATGCTGATATCTGAAATTATTTCAGTGTCTGTATGCTAATGTTCAAGTTTGTGTATATTCTAGCCTGACCTCATTTATGCATTCTAACTACCATGCATTTGATGAAAAAGACTCTTCTCCAATTAAGTTCCTTGTCACTATTGACTGAATATCATCATTTTTCCCAGCTTTAAACATCTCATTTTTATTCTATCTGATTATTTGTCTGAGAGTATTAATTTCTAGGCTATATAGGTTTTATATATATATATATATGTAAAATGTTTATCTGAAAGTTTTTCAACATCATATGTGTCTGTGATGTTTATGAACCATGGAGATTCCTGATCTCTCTATAGGCAACATAAAAAACTGATATTTTAACAGGTATTGCAGATTACTCAGACATGAAATAAATAGTTACTTTAGTAAAGGGTCATGTGGAATACTCATTTAAGTCTCCTCTGTGTTAGGTATACCCTAGAATTCATTTGTAAAAATTGGTTGAATTTATTTTGGTACTGAATGTTTTAAGCTGAAGAATCTCTTCAATTTCCCACTTTGAGGGTGCTTAAATAACAGAAAAACAAACAAAAAGTAAACAAACACATTTTGAGAATGCAAGCAAAATTTTCTACATTTCCGTTGGGCTTTAGGAATATTCTAAATTTTGACTAGAATGAGGATCAGTTCTTTCCACATAGTTATCATCTTCCCGATTTAGAACTTTCAAAGGAATCTTGAAATGGACTCAAATGTAGGCTGAATAGCTGTCCAATAGACGTGAAGAGAACAGACATTGTTAAAGCACTTCGAATGTGAATATCCTTACTGAGAATGCAGTTAGGATGTGAAGGCAGACTTCCCCACAACTAAATATGTTCTGACAATAAAATGAAGCAGAGGTAGTTGTCAAATTCACATCTAGAGATAATGGAAAGTTTGATAAGTTGGTAATGTAACATTTCATATATAGTTTCTGGTTAGAAAGTATAAACAACTACTTCTGATCAAAATGAACTCTTCTCTCCTGACAGCTACTCACTCAAAAGAAGTGTTATGCTGTATGTAAAAGCCAGGAGAAAACACCACAGAAGACAAGAATAAAGGGGAAAAGATCTCTTAGGAGAAAATAATGACTCAGAGCCTTGATTAAAAAAATTCTGGTATTAAATGCATGCATAACAAAGATACTGCAAGTGGTTAAAATAACTCTGTACTGTTGTTTACTGTTATAAAAACGATTCTTAAAACAGTGACTCCTGTATTTACTGCCCTCCCTTTTCATGTAGGTCACCATTTTCCATCACTCCTATCATTTGCATCTTGTTATTTTCCTTAAACCCCCTTCAATTTTTTCTGTATTAGTCTCACTCCTCCTACCTAAGGTGCCTCCCCCTTTTCATTTTAATGATCATATCATTGCTCCACATACCCCTATTCTGGCAATGGTCCCATTTTAGTTTCCTGATTTTTGTACTTACTACAAGCTACATACTTACATCTGAATATTTGAAGCTAGAAGCCATGCAAGTTTCCAAAACAGGAAGGCAATGAACATTATTACATAGCTGTGATGCCTAGGATTCATACCAATGGGCATGGAATAATAATAATAAGTGTACAACAAGATCAGGGTTCATAGTAGAAATGAATAGCTCTCTAATGAATTTAAGATTTGTGTTAGAAATGGGAGACACTGATCATGGAAACCTATCTAGCCACTTAGTGCTAGTGGATCATTGTTATTGGAGGAGAATCTACAAACATCAATTTACGAAGTCAGCATAGCTCTGAATAATAGTCTATAAATGTAAGCACTAGTCTTTATATCCACAGATAATTGTCTTCTTCACCGACCCCTTATCAAAGGTGCTTTTTATAACAGACTGAAAACACTGTGGAAATAAACAACTAATTAAAACAAACAGTTGTGGATTCCAATATCAGAGGATACCTTTAAAAAACAGTCCTCAACCTAAGGCTGAGGAAACATGGCAAAAGAGGGAACAGAAAGATTGTAAGAGCCAGAAGATAAGGAAATTTGCAATGAGAATGTTATTGGTAGTATTAGAAGCTGCACCCATAAAGTCTCATCAACATGACTATTGATATGTGAGCTAGGCATGGATGACAACAAGGAGCTAAACTGAACAACAAGCCATACATGTTTCAGCACCACCCACATAACTACAGGCAACTAAGGAAAGAGATGCCAAGTGCCAAGTGGTCAGCACTAAAAACATATATACTGGCTGTATTATATGTACAGAAGAAGTTATATCTAGGAATATGTATATGCATGCACATGCCTGCAAATAGCTAAATAAAACGAGAGAGAGAGAGAGAGAGAGTTCATCAATTTTGAAGGAGAGAAAGGGAAGGTACATGATTTGGGTGAAAGAAATGGAATGGAGACGTAATTAAGTATAGTCAGAAAAATGTAAAACAACAACACTGACGGTGTTTTCTGGCAGAGTAATTAAAAAGTAAAATATTTTGGAGTGGCTCGCATATAAGAAAATATGCTATCACTTGTTTTTCCATTCTTTCTCCTCTATCTCACAATTATGAGTGGTGTTGTTCTTTATGTGACCTTACCCATCAATATGTAGAAGAATGAAATTAGATTTATGCCTATGACATGAGCAAAAGTCAATTTCATATGGATCCCAATAACTCTATAATAAAGGCAAAACACTGAAACTACCCCAGAAAAGAAAACCTAGTGCCCTAAAATTACAAGTACCAGGAGATAACTATTGACTATGACTCCATTTTGCTCCAGTAATTAAAGGCTGCTGTTTGAAAAGAGCGTTAGAAAAATAAGAGCCATTTCAATTTCCCCTAATTTTCCTTAGAAGTCCCCAATGTCAGGTTGGCTGTAAGTATCTGCATTTGTCTGAGCCAGCTGCTGGTAGAGCCTCTCAAAGGACAGCCATGCTAGTCTTTCATCTAAAGCACAACGTGGAATCAACCATAGTGTTGGGGGTTTTGGTGCCTGCACATAGGATGGGGCTGGTTGGGTCAGTTGACAGCCTTTCCTTCTCTTATCCATTTTTGTCCCTGTATTTCCTTTAGACAGGAACAATTCTGGATCAAAACTTTTGAAGATGGGTGGGTGGTCCCATCCTTCCACTGGAGGCCCTGTTTATCTACTGGAGGTGGACTCTTCAGGTTCCCTCTCCCTACTGTTGAGCATTTCAGCTAAGCTCATCCCTGTTGAGTCCTGGAAGTCTTTCACATCCCAGGTCTCTGGGACTTTCTAGAGGTTCCCTGCGCCCTCCACACTCCCCCTACCCCCACCCCCACAGATGCATATTTCCACTCATTATCAGTAATTACATACTGCATGTCCTTTTAGTCTAGTTTACCTCACTCAGAAAAGATATTTTTTAAGTTCTACCCATGCCTACAGTATTCTTGATGTCCTCATTTTTAATAGCTGAATAGTATTCCATTATGGAAATGGTTCACATTTTCTGTATTCATTCTTCGGTTGAGGGACATATTTTCTATATTCATTCTTTGGTTGAGGGACATCTGGGTTGTTTCCACTTCTGGTTATTACAAATAAGACTGCTGTGAACATACTGCGGCATGTGTTCCTGTGGTATGGTGGAGGAACATCTTTTGGGTATATTCCCAGGAGCAGTATAGCTGGATCTCAGGGGAAGGATAGAAGGAGCTGATGGTGATGGCAACCCCATAGGAAGACCAACAGTATAAACTAATCCAGACCCTGGGTGCTCCCATAGACTAAGACACCAACAAAATAGCTTATGTGGTCTGGTTCATGGTTCCAGGCACAGGTGGAGCAAGGACTTCCTTGTCTGACTTCAGTTGTAGAGGATGAGACTAATCCTGTGGAGACTTGATGACCTAGGAAACAGAGATGTGGGGGTGGGGGATGGGATATGGTGGGGCTAGATGGGTGGTAGGTAGTCGGGCATGGATGGTGGGTTGAGCATCATCTCAGAGGGCAAAAGGCAGGAATAGAGATTGAAGAACTCTATGAGGGAGGACTGGGAAGGGGTATACGTTTGGAATACAATTAAATAAAACTATTTTTAAAATGAAAGTCTTTTAAATGGAAACAATCAGGACTGGAAAGAGATAACCCGCAATTAAGAAAAAATCTTTTCTGCTGTACATTTTATAGAAGATTGGTGTCCAGAATATATAAAAGGCCTCACAAAAAGGTCAAACATCATTTAATGTCTATGAGCTTGGACAGTTAATTCTGAAAGGAAGGAAAATGAAAAATGTTAAAATCTTTAAAAGATGATAAAGTATCCATAAGATTTTTGAGAACTGCAAATCCTATTCTTAAAATGAAAATAAATTCACCTCAAAACATCATTTAAAAAAACCTTCTTTTTAATAAAAATCTATACATTACATTTATGTAATGCTTGTCCAAAAATCCAAAATTAGACAAAAATAATTGATTAGTGGGTGCCCAGCCCTTATTGCAACATTCTAGCATAATCCATATAAGTAAAAGCCCAAGGAACATCACAGAAAAGGAGGTTTGTAGAATCAGAGGATCTGAATTCTGCTGCAAAGATGTGTGTGTGTGTGTGTGTGTGTGTGTGTGTGTGTGTGTGTGTGTGTGTGTGTGTGTGCTGTTTGTGTGTTGTATGACATAGTTTTGACTATTACCAGAATGGTTTTATATAGCATCTATTGGGTTGTTATTACCAGATACGTATCTAGCAAAATTCCCAAGCAATTTCAATTGTTTTTTACAGGAAAATCTTGCAATTTCCAGACATTATCAAGTTCTCAACCTGTTTTAACACATGGGCCAAGAAAATAATATCTGTGTAGAACATGTGATTGACTAAGAACAATTATTCTGGACAAAAGGCCACAAGCTTTAGCTGCCTGGATACTGGGCGAATGTGATTAAGGCTGCACAGTTACTCTAAGAGGATTTGTGTGTTCTAGAGATACTAGTTTAGAAGATCTATAACTTGCCTCCCACTGGAAGGATAAAGCTAATAAATGATGGGATGCTGAACTGAAAGCATAGTTATATAACAGTAGATCTTTTAGCTATGCTATATTGAGTTCCATTTCTAGTCCTTTTGTTCAACATTCATTTTAGCACCTATTTTAAAAGCCATGAAGCAATGAAATAAAGAGAAAATATGCTGTTATCTACCATTTCCTTATTGTACTTGAAAATATAATAGTGTGTATAATAGCAGATATTTTCTGTGCCACTAAGCATTATTATATAGGTTTTGTTACTTATCTAACTACCTTACATCAGGAAAAAAATAAGAAAATGAAATTGTACAAGCGTATTCTAATAGTTTCATATATTCTTTTCCTTCCTTCCCCCTCCTTATCTGAGGTACATTGTTTAGCTCGTTTGTATACTCTTTTTATTTAGATAGAAAAATTTTTGTTATGAGATTTTAAAATGATCAGAAATGGGCCTGGAAAAGCCAGGTTTGGAAAAAGACTTGTAGCACAAATGTGATGATCTTAGCGCAGAGTCTTAGAATGCCTGCGATAGCACGGTAGATATGTACAGGAGACTCTCCAGAAGACTGTGGGCTATGTACCCTAGCACATTCAGTGGTATAAAAGTTACTCTGTCTCAAACAAGATGGTAAACAGCTTGGACTCTTGAAATAGTCTACTGACTTTCACACATGCTCCATGATATATGTGTATCCCTAGTTATTTTTATCTACACACATGACTATGTAAACACATTTTATTGAGTCAGACATGCAATGTAGAAAAAGGACTTTGCCAGAATACATGTGTATGATTACAAGTTATTCAATAATTTGATTTCTTACATTTAAATTGTTGAACTGTTCTTTTTTGTCTTCAGATTGACAAATAAAAACCCTAATTTGAGATTTGAAGTAAATAGATGTAGAATAACTGTTCTATTTCATTTCACTTTGTGTTAAAAAAAAGCAAAAATAAAATATAATTTATGTTTCATAGCTAATATTTATAGAATGCAATTATTTAAAAGATATTTAAAATATAGATATTGTTAATTTATATCTTGATACGAGTAAATTATAAGAACAGATACTGTTTTGTATTTTCAATATTATTTCCATTGTTACTCCTATGTCTAATTTGTAAAACATCAAACGTGTGTATGTGCTTCAAATAATGGATGGATCTGAGAACCCATCTGCTGTAGATAGACAATGTAAAAACTGAAATTTCCGTGCACCCAACTTTATTAAAATTATATTTGAAACGGCATGTCTTTAGTTTTATTAATATCTATACTCATAAATATTCTGGACATTAAAAATCTCAATTGCTAAACAAATTTTAGTATATACAATATATTATAGTATCTATAGTAATGTATAGTAGGTTTAATAATAAGTCAGCATATTGTATATATTGCGGTGTTTCATAATGTTATTTTTCTCTACTAAAAATATACCTTGTTTGATAAAATATTTGGACATACAAGACATACTTGGTTAAAATATTTGGACATACTTACTCAAAATCTGTGCATTCATATCCTTATTTCTCATAATGGACACTAAATGTTTGAAGCCAGAATTGTTAGTTTCTCCCAAGCAGCTGGTCAGTGTAATCTCATTTTGTCAACTAAAACTGTCAAGCAATTGATACATGTTTCCATGGCCAAATTAGTTATTGGTTATGAACTGTGTAGTAATAATTGAGAAACACTGTTGTTCTGCATTTCTAACTATTGGAAAAAATCTTAGGTAAACTATCCACAGTTTACTAAAGATTA
This sequence comes from Rattus rattus, assembly GCF_011064425.1. NCBI lineage: Eukaryota > Metazoa > Chordata > Mammalia > Rodentia > Muridae > Rattus > Rattus rattus. Next base: position 123,579,012 of record NC_046172.1, on the reverse strand, counting down.
GAGTGGAAACAGAATGAAAATAATGTAATAGTCATCTTCCACTTTAACTTACTATAAGGAAGGGAGGCAGGAACTTTCCAGAACTAAGTAGATTTTAAAAACCACATTGCTGGGACATCTTTACAATACACAGTCCATAAAGTCCAACAGCTATACATGGATGTATATCACAGAGATTGTGCCAATGTGCGAGCTACAGAATTGATAATCATAGAGCAAGGGTGAAAAAAATGAACCTTGGGAAATTAAACTGCTAATTAAAGAGAAATCAGGATAGTAGTAGCTAACAAAATGAATGAGACAAGCAAACCCAAATCAAGAACAAATGCAAAAAGTGTTAAGATATCACCACAGACTGAGAAAACGAAGCAAGTCAGTCTTAATATACTTGCATGACCCCCAAAGGGGAAAGTACTATTCATATAACTGGAGAATTTTCTTCATCTTATCTTGTGTATTTGCCCTCCTTGAACTTAATTCTATTCTTTACGTATACCTAACTTAGAAACCTAAATATAGCAATCACTGCCAGCAGCTTTCTGTGTTTGTAGCATATGATAAGACAGTTTTGTTTGTCAAAATAATCTGTGGTAATATATTTGGTAAAGAATGTCAACTCAATAGGTTTTATCTGCCATGTTATGTCTAGTTTCTATCTCATTGTTGAACGGATGGCTGCTATTTCTCAGTAAAGAATGAGGGCATGTTTAGAGTGGAAGTGTAATTGTTTCCTATTACATTTGCTTTATTTTCCAAGTAAATACACCTTTTAAACTGTCATGAGAAAACCAATAAGTCTCTTTGTGTACTAAAAAGGCCTTGAGTACATTTGAATAGAGTAATATAAGTCACATAATTTCCTTTTGTGTATTTCTTCTGCTTCTTGAATTTCATCATGCTTAGTACCACCTAAAATGCTTTTTTCCCTGGTTATTGTCTTACACTGGTAAGAGATTTTAATGATTGATGACCCTTTATTTTCTTACTTGCTACTCTAGGATGAGAAAAATGACATATTCATAGACATTTGGTAAGTGTTGAATGAATAAGTTTAAAAATGTATAAAAAGGACATGATAATGTACAAAAAGGACGTGTTCCTATCCAAGTAGCAAATCATTAGAATATTTTAGTCTCAAAATATTATATGAATGGCAAAATAACACACGTTCCACATAGAATATGAGTCAGCATACTTTTAATTTTGGCAGTATTCATGTTGGTATCAGCAGAAGCTCGGTGGATTTCTGAGCAAAACAAAGAAATTTCTATTATCTTCTCTATTTGTCATATTATCTAAGTATTCAACATCAGCCACTAAAGTCAAACTATTAAAAGTTCGAAGTAGCTTTGATGTCATTGAAGTAACAGATGCACCATAGAACAATACAGTAATTGGAGCTATGTATTCACCTGGCCTCCAAACAATTGAATCTTGACCTACAGTTCTATCTAAATGAGAAACACAAACCTTTGAATTTAGTTATTGCCATGGAGTTCAAGTAATCCTGGGTAGAATGCATGATAGTAATACTTCTTACTGAATAAATCACTGCACTAATTAGATCCCAGGAGCCATTATTAGTAATAATGAAAAGAGAATTGCAGGAATTGTACCATATGTGAACCTAATAGTTCACTATTCTTGCCCAGACCAGCATCTGCACAATAAATGTCTAGATCTGAGATTATGCAGTGTGCCAGTCTGTTACAGCCTGGTAAAAGCAAAGTGAATAGGTGGTCTAAGTGAAAAATTGCCTCAAAAACGTTGGTATTTTGAAGGAGGAATTCACAGCTGGACTAGGCAAGCTGTGAAAATTGTGCTTCCTGCAAAAAAAAGGAGGGCTGGCACAGACTTTGAAATGGCTCTTCATGACCAAGAAGCTCACAGGATGCAAAAGATTTAACAGTGCTCTTAGAAAATTATGCTATTTGAGGAACACACAACTTTTAGGCACAGGATTTACTTATAATGAATCAGCATGGTAGCTATTTTCCTTAATACAGAAGCATTTTTGGGAATTTCTCTGAATTGCTAGAATATAGATAATTTCTTTTTACAGACAACCTTGATGTACTTTTAAAAAATGATCTACAAATTCAATATCACACTAGTGTCTAGAGAGGAAGATAATTGCAAGTGGACAATATTCATAAAACAGCATCATTTCATATGACATTTACAGGCTGCTTCTTTTTAAAGAGGCATGTGTCTATACAGTGGTAGCCATAACTGGCCTTGAAATTGTGATGCTCTTGATTCACTCTCACGAATTCTGAAACTGCGGGTATGCACTACCAAGCACGACTACGCCTTGCTCCTTAGCACACACAACTAAATATGGTCATACCTAGTAGGTTTTGAACTTAACTTTGCCATTATCTACCTTACAAGCTCAAGTATTTGGAGACCTCAACATGTATTCTTCATTAGTGTATTTTCAGTATGGATCTTATATCTGTGCAGCATTACTTTATTAAAGTCCTCTTCCAAAGAAGTGTAATGCTCTAATTATAGACATAAAGTAAAACAAAGTATTTCTGTAGAGGAAACAACATATGTAATGCAACCGTGTGTTCTAGTATTTTAGGATAAGTTATCTTTAAAATATTGTACATTTTACAATAGTCATCTCTTATTTATATATTATATGAAAAATAATGGCAAAGTGAGAACAGATTGGATTATAATACCACTACTCAACAAAGGAATGCACAAAATACAGACTCAGCATTCTCCCCTTCATTTCTCTTTTACTCATGTTTAAATGTATTGAGGTCATCAGAAAATACATGAGCACAAGAATGGCAGATTATAAAACAAATGTCAATAACTCATGAATGTAGAACTTATAATTTGCCATCAGAGTAAATTTTGCTTTTTCATTTCATAGATAAGCATATAAAATCAACTTAGGTAAAATAATTTGGGATACATCCCATGGTTTTAGATGGGCAGTTGATTGAAACATGGCTATCATCTTCCAAATAGACATTTTCTTTCCTTTTGTTATTTTCTCACCTTTCTCAAGTTCCTTCAAAAGTAACATTAGAATTAGTTAGACAAACATGGAAGAAACAAAACAAATGAAACTTCACTAGAATGACAAAGGAGAGGTCTTAGTGAAAAAAGTCCTTGCCATAGAAACATAAGAAACTGACTGCCATCTCCAGCACCCACTAAAATGATGAACATGGTGGAGCAGGTCTATCATCCCAGTGTTGAAAGACGAAAGGATGGGAGGGTCCCTGTGAGTTCTTAGTACAATGCCTGTTTTTAAAACTAAGGCAGAAAGTGATTGAAGATGATACTAAAAATCAACATCTGCAACATCTGGCATCTATACATATGCATATACAAACAAGAACATAGACATGTACTAAAATTCTATAGATGGGCCTAGCATATTTGGAATAACAAAAAAGAAGATGAAGCAATGCATTCATTATATAACACAAAAGCACAGAAGAAAAGATGAAATAAATTATGGTAACTGCATAAACATATATGTATCAATATTAAAAAGGAAAGGAAAGGGATAACATACTGAAAATTTATAATTTAAAATACATATTTGATGATACTCACCTGATTGCAGTTTGTTTCAAAATATGAAAACAAATTAGAGTAAAAATACTGAAAACTAAGTATTCAGAAATAAGACATAAATAAGAGAAATGAAAATACTTTCTGGAAATTCCAACTTAAATAAACTTGCTAATTAATATTCAATTAAAGACAAATAATGTGCCATTAGTTTCAAAAAGTAAATGAAACATGAATTCTTGCACAAAACAAAGTGCCAGTTACAGAATACTCTGCCATGCCAACTCTATTATAAAATCTGAGTGGCAAATTATAGTAAGCCCCATAATTTACCTGTTTTCCAAATAAATCTACTTCTTCCAACAGCTTGTGTAGCAGTATCCACGTATTTCACAACTGTCTTCAGTATTGGAAGCAGAACTTTTTCACAGTTAACCATGGGCCATAGATTTAACTTATCTCTTAGTTCTTTCTATTCCTGATTGAAGGTTGTAAGCCACAACTGTAGCACTACTACAAAAAACTAGAGAATCAGAATTTTCAAAGTGTTTTAAGTCAACTCTTCTCTCTGTCTCTGTCACTCTCCCTGTCTGTCTCTGTCTGTCTCTGTCTCTCTGTCTCTCTCTGTCTCCCTCCCTTCTTCCCACTCTCAACCATCCCTGCCTCTCTCCCTCTCACTTTCCCCTCTTCTTATTTACCTTACCTTGTTGTACGTGTATGTGTGTATGCTTTCTTATATATTTTCACAAATGGTGAAATGTTAGCTTTCCACAATTGGGAAATTGGAGATGTTGTAAGTCTTCTAGAACAACTCTAATTGCTTATAATTAAATATTTCTAATTGTACTGGAAGTAAACAAAGTAGGTGTTAGAGACAAACATACTTAGAAAACAGAGGATAACAAATGTAATTATAGTGAAGGTATAAAAGTGTTTTCCTTTTACTGGTATTTGTTGTAGGACCTATGTGTTAAATTGGGATATGCAAAATTCACTAAAAGTATATGGAAGAATGTATCTCAGTAGTGAAATGCATATGCAGCTAGCATATTTCTATGGCTTTCATTCTCAGCATCAAAAAACTATTAGAATGGAAGATGCTTGAAAATAGAACATACACTATTATGACAAGCAATCTTAAAATTTCAGTGACTCATAATGAGCTCATTTTTTTTCTCACATGACAGAACTATCATGGTTCCAAAGGGAAAATTGCAATTGTCGTTACACTTTCCTTTTGTGTCAGGGTTTTCTTTGTCTTTCGGTATTGTTTGTCAGTACATTAGAGAAAACAGAATATAAGTTCCTATGCCTTTATCTTAATGATTCCAAAAGACACTACATACTGACTTTGTTCATATAAGGCATAATTAGTTAATCAGCCAACATAATAATGAGTGAACAAGGAATAAAACACTAATATATTGCCTATCAGAGATGAGATGTAGAAATATTTGCTTTGTTCCACCGTTTAGAATCCTTAAGAAATTATTAAAACATAGCTACTTTAGGTATGTTTACAAGATATATGCTGTCTCAAATAATACCTTTACCTAACTTCTTATTCAAAATTGTAATTTTCTCTGATTTTTCCTGGGACCATGTCTGTCCTCTGATATATCACTTTCATTGGATGTGATCATACTTCCAAACCAGGCAGGATGCTTTATGTTTGTTGTATCATTGATGTTTCTGAAATATAATTTGTTGCAAATTTACTCATCAAGATTTCATCTTTCAGAAAAATAAGAATATGTTAAATGTAATAGAAATATAGTACAATTATAAATATACTCGTGATCCCCAAATAATTATATGAATTATATAGTGACATCATCATTCCCACTTAAAAATAAGTAATATTTCCCTATTATACTTTACATAACATTGTGTCCCTTTAGATTATATAAATTGGAGGTTTTTTTCCCTATATTTTGCATTAGAAACCCTTGTTCATTCTCAGTCCTACACTTAGTCTGAGTCCTCAAGCTAGAGCTTAGGTTATAAGTAAATATTTCTTAAATTTTTGGGGCAAAAAAATCAAATTAATTTGAAAGTTGCTAAAATAATAGATTCTTGGCTGCCATCTCAGATTTGAGGAATTAGAATATGTCATAATGAAGTCAGGTAATCTGTATTTTAATAAATTTACCAGTTGATTCTCACTAAGAGTAAAGATTGAAAAGTCAATAATATTAATAAGATTGCTTTTATTCATGATATGTTTTGTCTTTATATAACCTTTGCCCCAGCCAGTCCCACCTAATCAGTAGCAACTTCTTAATAAATAATTCAATAAGTAAAATTATATTGTATTAGCCACAATGTTAGGCATTATAGATAAGATAATTAAGTTATAAATTCCGTTCTTAAGAAATATATTCTTGTTATTTAGATATTAATGAAAAATAACAATGTTAATAAAATAAAGCTTTTAATTGCAGTGGCAGCTACCTGTGCTATATGGACAAGTCATGGGAAGCTTTCTTTCTTTTAATAAGAGAATACATGGCCAATATAGAGGGGCATGATATTTCATTCCTAAAGCAAGAGAAAGTGTGAAAATAATTCAAATGTATGAAAATGGCATTTAAACCAGAGGAAATTATCAGCACAACAGAAGGGACTGTACTTGGTGACATCATGGCTACCTTTGTACAAATATAGCAGTACAGATTGGTAATCAAATTTCATCAAATTTTATAAACACTGATCCAAGAAGTGACATTATACAATAATCAAGACATAATACAGATATATTGGGACAGTATAGGGAGACTAGACACAAAACGGAAGCTCATCAACTGATATTTGATAGTGTCAAGAACATTCAATGGCTAAGACTTGAAAGGCTAGATAACCACAAAGTATTAATAAAATGTATCATATTCTCACAGTATGTACAAAAATTTAGTCAACTAGACTGAATTCTTAAGTTAAAAGCTGAAACTTGAAAAGGACTAAATAAACACATGCAGAAATTCTTATTAACATTGATCTAAACAATGAAGTTTTGGATGATATTAAAACATACATAATCTAACCAAATAAATCAAAAGTAAGATTGAATCAAACTGAAGGGATTCTTCATAGCCAAGGAAACAACAAAAAGTAAACAGTAAAACACTTGATAATGCATAAAAATACTTTCATTTTTCCTTTTGAAATGACATTTTTATTTTACGTGCAAGAACATCCTTCTAGCATGTATGCATGTATAAGTGGTGTTTCCAGGGGACAAAAGAAGGTATTGGATCCCCTGGTACTGGAGTTAGACAGTTTTGGACCATAATGTAGCTTCTAGTATCAAACTCAGGTCCTTTGAAAGAGCTACAAAAACTATTAACTGATGAGACACCTCACAAGTCCACCCTTTTTTAACCTTTTCATTCTTCATAGTTATATGATATCAAAGAGTTGATTTATTATGAAATTTAGTCCCCCATGGTTTATTTCATGTAAGATAATTATAAAATTCCTAAGGTCATCTCTGAGCTATTAATACCTGACTTTAGTATGAATTGCAACAGTTAGACCTGCCAAAAACACCCTACCATCTCAATACCTAGTGAAACAGGATGTATTTATATTGATATTTAAAATACATTCTTTTGTAATTTGTCCATTTACTTTACATCCAGAATGTTGCTCTCCTCCAGGTTATCCTCTCACATAGTCCCTCCCCCCATCTTCCTTCCCCTTCATCTATGAAAGCATGGAGTGTCCCTGGGCATATCTAAATAGTTATTTCTTTACAAGAGAAATACTATGAGCTTAAACTCCTTGTAGAAGTCATTATGAGTCCATGATGTACTAAGTGTAATATCTGGTATATGACCTACTCTATATAAATGGCATGCATTAATAGAATATCATTCTCATATTTTCATTTTGAGTTAACTGTTTAATGTAGTTTTTGTGCGACATGTGGATTCAGTTCATTGCACATGGTGGCTAGCCAGTGTGCCCATGGGCAAAAATAAATGATAAATAAAAGTTAGAGGAAATGATGGAGTAATGACTGAATTAAAATTATAAGTGCAACTTATACTACTTAATAATTTACTCATAAAAATTAATTAAGGGCTGTAACAGGGTTCAAAGGTTTCTCTTTTCATTATAGTTTGTAATAAATGGCAAAAAAAGGCATCATTAATTAAAAAAATCTTAAGGAGACACAATGAAAGAGGAAGATACACAGAAAGAGATTATAATAGTTTTAATTTTTATTTCTAAGTATTTGAGGGAAATACAAACTGCAATGAAAAAGACAGTTGACTGAAACATTTGGAGTCCAATAAGGAGGTCTGAGAAATTGGGAAAAAGTAAACATAATTAGTTTACTTGAACGAACAATGGACATGCAAAAACATAATGTGTTTGAAGCCAGGAAAGGCTTTCAAACTTTAGCATATAACTGGTCATTTTAATGTTCATTTGTCTATGTTATTTCTATATGGTAGCTACAATGTTTAAAATTTTTTTGAAAGGCAAATTCTGCAATATTTGTTCTACTTATATAAATAACAGCCTACCATTCCAACTATCTATTCTTTTTTTTTACTTTTTTATCTATATTTGTCTCTAACTATCTATTCCTATTCCTTAATTAATACTTCTATTTTGAAGGCTTCAGTATGGTATCAGATAACCTGATATGGTTTCTGAACATCTCTAACACCATAGTTGCTTTGAACTGAATTATGTCCCTTTCTCCCCCCCCCAAATTCATATGCCGAACTCATACTTTTCAGTGTCTAAAAATATGACTGTTTCTGGAGGTAGAACCTTTAACAAATGTCAACAAGATAAAATTAAATTCCCAGTACAGGATTAACTGTAATTGATTTCCTTACAAACAGAAGAGATTTAAGACAGGCACACATATCACAGAAAGAACAGATACAGTTACAAGGAAACAAACCAGGCACCTGAAAAATAAGAGAAGAAATTTCAAAAGACAAAGTCTATTGATTACTTGAACAAAGGTATCTGACATGTCTGGTACTAGAGGGCAAGTTATAGGGGATAGAGTTACCTATGTCCTTGAAAAATATTTGTTTTCCAGAATAAAATTTAGTCATATTTAATCAGAATTTTATTTTGGGGAACTGAATAAAGAAATAGCTAAGAGGTAATAATAATGAAAGAATGTTGCTGAGCAACGTGTAAATGGTGAGATAATTATAAAGATAAAAGAAAATATAACTGCAAATCAATTAACTATCTAATATTCCCCAATCCTCATTAGTATTTGATTAATTTCATTTAAGAGAAAAAACTGAAAATGAAGCAAGAGTGATCAACACAAATCAATAGGTCAGGAAAAGTTGAACTGAGAGTGAGAATTTGTCTAGAAGCTGGAATGAGAGAAACTTCAATATTCAGAAATTTTACAAAAGGTCATGAATTAATGTATGTAATAAAATAAAGTGAGTCCAGACTTTTGAAATGACGTTACATTACATACTTGCATAGGGGCAATATTTTAACTAAATATAATGAAAGAAGTATATAGGAAGATGTAATGAGCATGGATATATTTGGCTTGTTTCCAGTGCTAGACATGATATCCCCTTTGATGTGTAAGTTTTAAGAACAATTAGAGATATATTGATAACAACTAATATATATGTGTCATTAGTATGTAGGATGATGTCACAGGTGAGGCAGGTACAGGATAGAAGGAGGCCTGTCACTGGAGAGAAGGAAGGATGGGCAGGGAAAGAAGTTTGAAGGAAGATGATAGGGAGACTAGGGAGAGAGAGGGAAGAGACAGGAGGAGAGGGGAGAAGCCATGGCAGGACAAGATGGCAGGTGATGTTAAGATTCTGTTCTGTGTATTTACAGGTTGTTATTAATGTTCTCAAGGGATGGATGGTACTGGGCTTTGTATGTTTAAGTGGGCAATTATATCTTATCAATTGGATCTAATATTATTGTGTTGTGTGTTCTTTTATGTGAGGGTTTGAGTGTAGGAAAGTGTGCGGCTGGGATGTGTTTCTGCCAAGATATCTAGCAAATATCTTGGGCACTGAGGTGTAGACCCAGCAGGGTAAAAGACCAACAGTACTTTTCATTTTTATATTTTTACAACAACATTAGTACACCCATATATTTATTTTGCCAAACTGATCATTAATGTGGTTAATAGGCATCATATCTGGGTAGGAATTTCATTTCCCTCCTTTAGTAACCAACCTGATACCTTCTATTGCCATAAAAGCTAGTCTGAGGGATGGGTGCATCCAGGTAAGTTGCCCCTAAGGGGTCTCTCTGTGACCTGTATCTGAAATGCATGGTCTCTTCAGCAATAAGGACTCACTTTCTAAGGCTGTGGGGTGCGGGTATCCATGGATAACAACAGTTGACTGAAATTTTGTGAATCCTTTAGCCATGGCTAAAAAAAGACAGATTTTCACATCTGGTATTTCTACTTTTGCTAGGCATTCTTTGGTTTATAATACACTATCAACTCAAAAAAGAAAAGTTCATTAAAACTGTATATATGATTGTACAGCAAATTTATTGCACTGTTTTTGTTTGTTTTGTTTTGTTTTTGAAAATGCTTGATAGTATTGGTTCTTGACACGGGAAAGGATGTGTCAATAGAGTTAGGTGGTGGAACGAGCATTTCATGTATAGACTTAATGGTACTTTCAAAATTTCCTTCTTTAATTTCAAAAATTAGGATTAAATTTTCTGCTTGCTCTCAACATTCTGTTTTTGAAATTTAATTTAATTATTTTTACTTTTTCACTTTGCATCATACTCACTGTCCCCCTCCCAGTCACACATGCCCACAATCCTTCACATACCCTATTCCCTTCTCCTCCTTTCAGCAGGTGGGAGTTCCCCAGGGAATTCACCACCCCCACTACTGCTAACTTTAAATCTTTTAGAATCTAGATGTTTCCTCTACTCCCAGGACAGACAAGGCAGCCCTGAGAGTAGAACATATCAGAAATACTGGCAACTGATTTGGGAGACAACCCCCATTCAGCTGTTGAAGACCCACAGGAAGGCCAAGTTGTAGATGTGTTACATACGAGTGGGGAAGCCTAGGTCCATGTATATTCTTTGGTTGCTAGGTTACACTCTGAGAGCCCCAAAGGTCCAGGATAGTTCACTCTATTACTCTTGCTGTAGAGTTCCTATCCTCCTTGGGCCTGGAATCTTTCCTCCAATTCTTTTTATTTTGCATCTTTAATAAATTGGGTATTACTTATTTAAATTTCAAATGTTATTCCCTTAACCGGTTTCCAGGCTAACATCCCCCTAACCCCTCCACCTCCCCTTCTATATGGGTGTTCCCTTCCCTATCCTCCCCCCATTACCGCCCTCCCCCCAATAATCCCGTTCACTGGGGGTCCAACCTTGGCAGGACCAAGGGCTTCCCCTTCCACTGGTGCCCTTGCTAGGCTATTCATTGCTACCTATGTAGTTGAATCCCAGGGTCAGTCCATGTATAGTCTTTGAATAGTGGCTTAGTCCCTGGAAGTTCTGGTTGGTTGGCATTTCTGTTCATATGGGATCTCAAGCCCCTTTAGCTCTTTCAGTCCTTTCTTTGATTCCTTCAACAGGGGTGCCCTTCTCAGTTCAGTGGTTTTTGCTGCTGGCATTCACCTATGTATTTGCCATATTATGGCTGTGTCTCTCAGGAGAGATCTACATCCAGTTCCTGTCAGCCTGCACTTCTTTGCTTCATCCATATTATCTAGTTTGGTGGCTGTATATGTATGGGCCACATGTGGGGCAGTCTCTGAATGGGTGTTCCTTCTGCCTCTGTTCTAAACTTTGCCTCCCTATTCCCTGCCAAGGGTATTCTTGTTCCCCTTTTGAAGAAGGAGTGAAGCATTCACATTTTGGTCATCCTTCTTGAGTTTCATTTGTTCTAGGCATCTAGGGTAATTCAAGCATTTGGGCTAATAGCCACTTATCAATGAGTGCATACCATGTGTGTTTTTCTGTGATTGGGTTACCTCACTCAGGATGATATTTTCCAGTTCCATCCATTTCCCTATGAATTTCATAAAGTCATTGTTTTTGATAGTGGAGTAGTATTCCATTGTGTAGATGTACCACTTTTTCTGTATCCATTCTTCTGTTGAAGGGCATCTGGGTTCTTTCCAGCTTCTGGATATTATAAATAAGGCTGCTGTGAACATAGTGGAGCATGTGTCTTTGTTACATGTTGGAGCATTTTTGGGGTATATGCCCAAGAGAGGTGTAGCTGGGTCCTCAGTTAGTGCAATGTCCAAATTTCTGAGGAAACTCCAGACTGATTTCCAGAGTGGTTGTGCCAGTCTGCAATCCCACCAACAGTGGAGGAGTGTTCCTCTTTCTCGACATCCTCGCCAGCATCTGCTGTCACCTGAGATTTTGATCTTAGCCATTCTCACTGGTGTGAGGTAGAATCTCAGGGTTGTTTTAATTTGCATTTCCCTTATGACTAAAGACGTTGAACATTTCTTTAGGTGCTTCTCGGCCATTGAAATTCCTCAGGTGTAAATTCTTTGTTTAGCCCTGAAACCCATTTTAATAGGGATATTTTTCTCCTGCAGTCTAACTTTGTGAGTTCTTTTGTATATTTTGGATATAAGCCCTCTATCTGTTGTTGGATTGGTAAAATCTTTTCCCAAATTGTTGGTTGCTTTTGTCCTAACAACAGTGTCCCAATCCTGCCTGACAGTAGCTTTGTAGTTTTATGAGATTCCATTTGTCAATTCTTGATCTTAGAGCATAAGCCATTGGTGTTTTGTTTCAGAAATTTTTCCAGTGCCCATGTGTTCAAGATTTGTCCTAAATTTTCTTCTATTAGTTTGAGTGTATCTGGTTTGATGTGGAGGTCCTTGATCCACTTGGACTTAAGCTTTGTACAGGGTATAAGAATGGATCAATCTGCATTCTTCTACATGTTGAACCAGCACCATTTGCTGAAAATGCTATGTTTTTTCCATTGGATGGTTTTGGCTCCTTTGTCAAAAATCAAGTGCCCATAGGTGTATATGTTCATTTCTGGGTCTACATTTTTTTCCACTGGACTATCTGCCTGTCTCTATAACCAATACCATACAGTTTTTATCACTATTGCTCTGTAATACTGCTTGAGTTCAGGGATAGTGTTTCCCCAGGAAGTCCTTTTATTGTTGAGGATAGTTTTAGGTATCCTGGGTTTTTTGTTATTCCAGATGAATTTGCAAATTGTTCTGTCTAACTCTATAAAGAAATGGATTGGAATTTTGATGGGGATTGCATTGAATCTGTAGATAGCTTTTCGTAAAATGTCCATTTTTACTCCATTAATCCTGCCAATCCATGAGCATGGGAGATCTTTCCATCTTCTGAGATCTTCAATTTCTTTCTTCAGAGGCTTGAAGTTCTTATCACACAGATCTTTCACTTGCTTGGTTAGAGTCACACCAGGGTATTTTATATTATTTGGGACTGATATGATGGGTGTCATTTCCCTAATTTCTTTCTCAGCTTCTTTCTTTTTTGTGTAGAGGAAGGCTAATTATTTACTTGAGTTAATTTTATACCCAGTCACTTTGCTAAAGGTGTTTATCTTGTATAGTAGTTCTCTGGTGGAACTTTTGGAATCGCTTAAATATACTATCGTATCATCTGCAAATAGTGATATTTTGACTTCTTCCTTTCCAATCTGTATCCCTTTGATCTCCTTTTATTGTCTGATTGCTCTGGCTAGGATTTTGAGACCTATACTGAATAAGAAGGGAGAGAGGGGACAGCATTGTCTAGTCCCTGATTTTAGTGGGATTGCTTCAAGTTTCTCTCCACTAAGTTTAATGTTAGCTACTGGTTTGCTGTACATGACTTTTACTATGTTTCGGTATGGGCCTTGAATTCCTGTTCTTTCCAGGACTTTTATCATGAAGGGGTGGTGAGTCTTGTCAAATGCTTTCTCAGCATCTAATGAAAAGATCATGTGGTTTTTATCTTTCAACTTGTTTATATAGTGGAATATGTTAATGGTTTTCCTTATATTGGACCATCCCTGCATCCCTGTGATGAAGTCTACTTGATCATGATGGATGATCATTTTGATGTGTTCTTAGATCCAGTTTGTGAGGATTTTATTGAGTATATTTGCATTGATTTTCATAAGGGAAATTGGTGTGAAGTTCTCTTTCTGTCCTGGGTCTTTGTGTGGTTTAGGTATAAGAGTAATTGTGGCTTCATAGAAGGAATTCAGTAGTGCTCCATCACTTTCAATTTTGTGGAATAGTTTGGATAGTATGGTTATGAGTCTTCGATGAAGGTCTGACAGAATTTTGCACTGAACCCATCTGGACCTGGGCTATTTTTGGTTGGGAGACTTTTAATGACTGCTTCTAATTCTTTAGGTGTTATGGGGTTCTTTAAAAGGTTTATCTGTTCCTGATTTAACTTTGGTACCTGGTATCTGTCTAGACAATTGTCCATTTCCTCCAGATTTTCAAGTTTGGTTGAATATAGGCTTTTGTAGTAGGATCTGATGATTTTTTTTTTAATTTCCTCTGCCTCTGTTGTTATGTCTCCCTTTTCATTTCTGATTTTGTTAATTTGGACACACTCTCTGTGTCCTCTGGTTAGTGTGGTTAAGGGTTTATCTATCTTGTTGATTTTCTCAAAGAACCTGCTTTTGATTCTGTCGATTCTCTGTATAGTCCTTTTTGTTTCTACATGGTTGATTTCAGCTCTGAGTTCGATTATTTCCTGCCTTCTACTCCTCCTGCGTATGTTTGCTTCTTTTTGTTCTAGAGCTTTTAGGTGTGCTGTCAAGCTGTTGATATATGTTCTCTCCTGTTTCTTTCTGCAGGCACTCAGCGCTATGAGTTTTCCTCTTAGCACAGCTTTCATTGTTTCCCATTAGTTTGGGTTGTTGTACATTCATTTTCATTAAATTCTAAGTCTTTAATTTCTTTCTTTATTTCTTCCTTGCCTAGGTTATTATTGAGCAGAGCATTGTTCAACTTCCATGTATATGTGGACGTTCTTTCCTTATTGTTATTGAAGACCAACTTTAGCCCATGGTGATCTGATAGGTCACATGGGATTATTTCTATCTTTCTGCATCTGTTGAGACCTGTTTTGTGCCTGATTATGTGCTCCATTTTGGAGAAAGAATCATGAAGTGTTGAGAAGGTGGTATATCTTTTTTTTTAAGATAAAATGTTCTATAAATATCTGTTAAGTCCATTTTGTTCATAAATTTCTTTAGTCTGTCTATGTCTCTGTTTAATTTCTATTTTCATAACCTGTCCATTGATGAGAGTGGGGTGTTGAAATCTCCTACTATTATTGTGTGAGGTGCAATGTGTGCTTTGAGCTTTAGTAAGGTTTCTTATATGTATGTAGGTGCCCTTGTATTTGGATCATTGTTATTTAGCTTGAGAGTTCATTCTGTTGTATTTTTCCTTTGATGAATATGCAGTGTACTTCATTATCTTTTTTGATGACTTTGGCTGTAAATCGATTTTATTCAATATTAGAATGGCTACACCAGCTTGCTTCTTCAGACCATTTGCTTGGAAATTTGTTTTCCAGCCTTTTACTCTGAGGTAATGTCTGTCTTTTTCTCTGAGGTGTGTTTCCTATAGGCAGCAAAAAGCTTGGTCCTCACTACTTATCCAGTTTTTACTCTGCATCTTTTTATTGGGGAATTGAGTCCATTGATGTTGAGAGATATTAAGGATTAGTAATAGCTGCTTCCTGTTAGATTCATACTTGGAGGTGTGATCATATTTGTGTGCTCGTCTTCTCTTTTTTTTTTTTTTCTTTGTTTTTTTTTTTTTTTTTTTGCAAACAATTAGGTTTTTTTTTTTGCTTTTTCTAGGGTGCAGCTTGCCTCCTTGTGTTGGGCTTTACCATTTATTATCCTTTGTAGGACTGGATTTGTAGAAAGATATTGTGTAAATTTGGTTTTGTCAAGGAATGTCTTGGTTTCTATATTAATTGAGAGTTTTTCTGGATACAGTAACCTGGGCTGGCGTTTGTGTTCCCTTAGGGTCTGTATGACCTCTGTCCAGGATCTTCTGGCTTTCATAGTCTTTGGCGAAAAGTCTGGTGTGATTCTGATAGGTCTGCCTTAATATGCTACTTGACCTTTTTCCCTTACTGCTTTTAATATTCTTTCTTTATTTTGTGCATTTGGTGTTTTGACTATTATGTGACGGGAGGAGTTTCTTTTTTGGGCCAATCTGTTTGGAGATGTGTAGGCTTCTTGTATATTTATGGGCATCTCTTTCTTTAGGTTAGGGAAGTTTTCTTCTATGATTTTGTTGAAGATATTTACTGGTCCTTTGAGTTGGGAGTCTTCACTCTCTTCTATACCTATTATCCTTAGGTTTGATCTTCTCATTGAGTCCTGGATTTCCTGTATGTTTTGGGGCCAGTAGTTTTTTTTCCGTTTTACATCATCTTTGACAGTTGAGTCAATGATTTCTATGGAATCTTCTGCTCCTGAGATTCTCTCTTCTACGTCTTGTATTCTGTTGGTGATGCTTGTATCTACAACTCCCTGTCTCTTCCATTGGTTTTCTATATCCAGGGTCGTCTCCCTTTGTACTTTCTTTATTGTTTCTATTTCCATTTTCAATTCCTTCACTGGTTTGATGGTGTTTTCCTATAATTCTTTCAGGGATTATTGTTTCCTCTCTAAGGGCTTCTACTTGTTTACTTGTGTTTTCCTGCATTTCTCTAAGGGGGTTCTTTATGTCTTTCTTAAAGTCCTCCTTCATCATGATCAAATATGATCTTAAATCTATATTTTGCTTTTCTTGTGTGTTTGGATATTCAGTGTTTGCTTTGGTGGGAGAATTGGGCTCTGAAGATGCCATGTAGTCTTGTTTTCTGTTGCTTGGGTTCCTGTGCTTGTCTCTCACCATCAGGTTGTCTCTGGTGTTACCTTGTTTTGCTATATCTTACAGTGACTTGACTTTCCTATAGGCCTGTGCGTCAGGAGTGCTGTAGACCTGATTTCCTGTTTTCTTTCAGCCAGTTATGGGAACAGAGTGTTCTACTTTCAGGCGTGTAGTCATTCCTGTCCACTGGCTTTCAGCTGTCCCTGTGGGCATGTGTTCTGAGTCTACCAGGCAGGTCACTTGGAGCAGAAAAGTTGGTCTTACCTCTGGTCTTGGGCCTGAAGTCGCTCCTCAGAACTGGATTTTAGCTTGCCATGATGGCAGCAACCAGAAGGGCTCTGCCCCTACTTGTGGGTCCCTGTGCCCAGGTGACCCTGATGGCGCTTGGTGTTTTCCTCTAGATTCAGAAACATGGGCAGAGAGTAGTTGTTGCAGTTTGTTGCAGTTTCCTCTCCAACTCGAAACGGCCAGTACAAAGAAAACGCAACTCAGTTAATATGAAAACAATCTAGCGTCTAGATTGGGCAGATCCACCCTACACTGTCCTATTCCTAGCTCCCAAATCCCTCATCCCTTGCACCTTTTATTTGCCAGGTCTCCAGCTTCTCCTTCTCCCACGACAACTCTCTCCTAGCTTCTTTCCTTTCTCCTCCCCTGACTCCTCCCCCTCCTGACTCCTCCCCTCTCCTGCGCCTCCCGCTCCCGACTCCTCCCTCTGCCCAAAGCTTGAGCTCTTGCCTTTATTTTACAAATTCAGAGAGAACTCCAAGGCAAACCACAACAAGTAGTCTCCTCTGGTTTCCCAGGAGTGTCTGCCCCTCTGAAGGTCTAGCTCTCCCTCCCATGGGATTTGGATGCAGGGAGCTGTTTGACTGGGTCCCTTCAGATCCGGGTACAATCTAGACCGCAGGGATCCTGTGGCTTACGTGCCCCTATCTTTCTGTTCCCAGAGGCCCTATACAGTTTCCTCTTGGGCCAGGAATGTGGGCAAATGTGGGCAGAAGTGGCGGTCTCTCCTGCCCTGCAATCTCAGTATTGCCCACACGTCTGGAC
Organism: Rattus rattus; assembly: GCF_011064425.1. Lineage (NCBI taxonomy): Eukaryota > Metazoa > Chordata > Mammalia > Rodentia > Muridae > Rattus > Rattus rattus. Next base: position 123,561,547 of record NC_046172.1, on the reverse strand, counting down.
GATGAGCAGTCTCTCCCACAGGGTTTAGGAGCAGAGCTGTGGGCCGGGATCAGCGAGGTTTCTGAACCAGCTAGAACCTGGAAGTGTCAGGTCCCAGAAGAATTTTGCCTTCGTATGTCCTCAGTCCACCAGGAAGGTCACTTGGAGCAGAATTGTTGGTCTTACCTCTGGTCTTGGGCCTGAAGTAGCTTCTCAGGGCTCAGTTTCAGCTCCCCTTCAGCTTAGTTTCAGCTGTCAGTTCCTCCTATTCTTCTATAGGAGTTGCAAAGCTCCTTCAATTGTTTGGCTGTGGGTGCCTGTATCTGTCTGAGTCAGCTGCTGAGGGGAGCCTCTCAGAGGGCTGCTATGCTAGACTCCTGCTGCATGCATAACAGAATATCATTAATAATGTTAGGAATTGGTGCTTGCCCATGGGATACTTCTCAAGTTGGAATCATAACTAGTCATAGCATTGATGTGGGTTTTTTATATAAAGAGGGAATAAACTTGCAAATTAAATGTTTACTAAATCACAAAATTTCTCCATTTTCTGATGTGTCTTCTCTTTCTAAATATTTTGTGGTTTGAACAACATTCGTTAGTTGCTATGGTATTTATACTCTTGTCTGTTTCCTGGATATAAGGAAGAACCTCATGACTCATTTTCAGGAATCTACCCATTTGATCCAGCCTCTGTGTAGCTAACCTTTAGATTCACAGACTTCCAAAATTGATCTTTGTAGTTCTAGATAACTTAGTCTTCCCTTCAAAGTCATTGTGAGTTTTATTTTCTATATTTAATCTCACTTGATACACTCTTCATTTGTTAGGCTAAACGCAATTTCTTTGGGGTTATTCCTATTCTCCTTTTTGCCCAGGCATTTCCTTATTGCAATTTCTTAAATACTCCATTTTATGTGCAATATTTATATTATATTATAGGGCTCTCTTTAATGTTTTTTTTTGTTCCATATTCTTATGTATAATATAAAGTATGTCTAGAACATACTGTGTTTATTGTGTTTCCACAGAACCTGAATTTTCTTACAGGGTTCTAAGAAATAATAATTGAGTATTTTCTAAGACCAAATTCACAACAACTTCTGTTAAGTACCCTTTACATCTGAATTGTTTATATGCATCTTCGAATCATGAAACAGAGTATATACACAGTATATACAGTATGACAACTTTTCAACTATTCCTTTGTATTATTCTAAATTTTGCCAAAACTGTTGCTCAGAGATGTCATATATCGTCATCAAAATTGATGTTTATCCTGGACTCTAGTACCTGGAGAATCCTTAAATATTTATTTAAATATTTAATGTATTTGAATAGAAGGTATGGGAACTTAAATGTTTTTGATAAACAAGACTCATAGTAGTTAGTATAGGATATGGTATGGTCAGACCAATTGGCCCAGAGTAATTGAATATGAGTAGAGACAGAACAATGTGGGAAGAAAACTTATAATTAAGATACTATTTTAAACATTGTTTAAACCAAATACATTGTCACACATTAAAAGAGATAAATTATAAGGTGATATTGGGCATGTTTGAGGTACAAATAAGCAAAATAAATGCTTCAAAGGCAAAGGAACCCATGATTTGAGATCCATAATTATCCTCTCAGTCTGACGTAGGAAACTTGTTGACTTTATCATATATATATATAGCATCTCACAAAAACATGACACGAGCATATTCCTCATCTTTGAAATCAGCACTTGACTTAAGTTAGCATAAATGCAACAGTGATCAGAAGTACAACTGAAATAAGAGGGATTTGAGGGATGATGTTCTAAAGTAAGAAAGCAATGGTGATCCCACAGTCTGCATCTATTAACCTGTAGTACATTCTGGCCAGCAGATGTGCCTTTATCCACTGGGTTTCCTCCTAACCTCTCCTATCTCATATAGGAAGGAAATTGGTTATATTTGATATCAGTTGCTGTGGATTGACTATCAAATATCCTCCACTGGCTCCTGTTTTTAAGTAATTCACCCCTAATTGTAGTATTGTTTGGGAAAGTCAGTAAATGTTTAAGCTGTGGAGCATCAGTGGAGAAAGTATATTGCAGCCTCAGGGAGAACCTTGAGGTTCACCTGGTTACCTACAAGGTAACCAAAAAAATTTCCCAAGCTTCTGTTGGTATGATTTAACAACAATGACAGAAAATATATTTAAACTGAGAACTGAGAAACAAAAATAGCTACCACTTACTTTGGTAAAAATAGCTACCACTTACTTTGGTAGTATAAATAAATAAATAAATAAATAAATAAATAATAAATGTAAATTCTGATAACCATTGAATATGGTCAGTTTTAGAAGCAAATTCTGTATGAAATTAAGTCAGAGTATATTGGAGAGAAATATACAGCAATTTTAAAGATTTTAACTTGAATAACTAGGAAGATAACATTTCCAAACTACAGGAGGGAAATGATGTCACTAGACAAATTATTATAATGATTTTTTCTCTGGCTATCTATTCAGGTGTGTGTCAATGGTGATCTGTTTTCTTTTATAATTGGTTTCTTGGATGTTTATCTCCAGCATTCTAATGATGTTAAGAGAATATTGTGTTGAAGTACAAAACCCTATGATCTAAAATATAGTTCAGAGTTGCACCAAGCCAGAAAAAGGCAAGTCATAGTTAGGAATAATAAAAAATGGGTAATGTGTATTTCCAAAGGAATAAGAACTACATTATTTTTAGATCTAGCATTACTAATGTATCTGTTTTCAGAGTATGTCTCACTATGTATATCTGGCTGGTCAGGGACAAGCTCTGTATACCAGGCTGTACTAAACTAGAAGAAATCTGTTCATACCTGCCTTTCCAGTGCTATAACTGAAGTCCTGTGCCACTTTTATCAGCCTCTCAGCTTTTAAGACAATTGTCCTGCCACAGCAAATATTGGACATCCTAACACAATGGGAAAGCTATATTTATATTTAAAAATCACATCTCATGATGCTGATAGAGGAATTTAAGAAGGACATAAATGACTCCCTTAAACAATTATAGGAGAACACAGGCAAACAACAAGAAGCCCTTACCCTTAAAGAGGAAACACAAAAATCCCTTAAAGAGTTACAGGAAAACACAACCAACAAAAGGGAAAGAATTGAACAAAACCAACCAGGATCTAAAAATGGAAATAGAAACAATAAAAAAATCACAAAAGGAGAAAACCCTGGTGATAGAAAACCTAGGAAAAAGATCAGGAGTCACAGACTCAAGTATTACAAACAGAATGCAAGAGATTGAGGAGAGAATATCAGGGGCAGAAGATACCATAGAAAACATAATCGTGAAAGAAAATACAAAAAGCAAAAAGATCCTAACCAAAAACATCCAAGAAATCTAAGGCACAGTGAGAAGACCAAACTTAAGAATAACAGGTTTACAAGAGAATGAAGATTCCCAACTTAAAGGGCCAGTAAATACCTTCTGCAAAATTATAGAAGAAAACTTCCCTAACCTAAAGAAAGAGATGCCCATAAACATACAAGAAGCCTATAGAACACCACCAAGATGGGAGCAGAAAAGAAATTTGTCCCTTCATATAATAGTCAGAACAGGAAACACAAAACAAAGAAAAAATATTAAACACAGTAAAGGAAAAAGGTCAAGTAACATATAAAGGCAGACCTGTCAGAATTACACTAGACTTCTCACCAGAGACTATGAAAGCCAGAATATCCTGAGTAGATGTCATACAGACTGTAAGAGAACACAAATGCCAGCCCAGGCTACCATACCCAGCAAAACTCTCAATTACCATAGATGGAGAAACCAAGATATTCCATGACGAAACCAAATTTACACAATTTCTTTTCACAAATCCAACTCAACAAAGGGTAATAGATGGAAAACTCCAACACAAGAAGGGAAACTACACCCTACAAAAAGCAAGAAAGTAATCTCCTGGCAATGAAACCAAGAGAAGAGACACACACACACACAGATAATTCTACCTCTAACAACAAAAATAACTGGAAATCTCTTAACATCAATGGACTCAATTCCCAATAAAAAGACATAGACTAACAGACTGGATACTTAAACAGGACCCAGAATTTTGCTACATACAGGAAACACACCTCAGTGTCAAAGAGACAGTACTTCAGAGTAAAAGGTTGGAAAACTATTTTCTAAGCAAATGGTGCCCAGAAACAAGCTGGAAGGAATAGCCATCCTAATATCGAATAAAGTCTTTCTACTAAATGTTATCAAAAAAGCTAAGGAAGGACACTTCATACATCTCAAAGGAAAAAAATCTATCAAGATGAACATCCACAGATAGTGATAGCTTCACTTCTTTCCAGTTCATATCTGTTTGATTTCCCTTTGTTGCCTAATTGCTCTGGCTATAACTGTGAGTACTATATTGAATAGATAGGGGGAGAGTGGGCAGCCTTGTCTTGTCCCTGATCTTGGGATTGCTTCAAGTGTGTGTCTTGGGATTGCTTCAAGTGTGTGTCCATTTAGTTTGGTGTTGGCTATTAATTTCATGCATATTGCTTTTATTATATTTATGTATGGACCTTGACTTCCCGATCTCTCCAATACTTTTGAAATAAAAGGGTGTTATATTCTGTCAAAGGCATTTTCAGCATCCAATGAGATGATCATGTGGATTTTTTTTTTTTTTAGTTTATTTATATAGTGGATTACATTGATGGATTTCTGTATATTGAACCATCCCTGAATACCTGGGATGAAGCCTACTTGGTCATGTTAAATGATCTTATTGATGTGTTCTCAGATTCGGTTTGCTAGAATTTTATTGAGTATTTTTTCAACAATATTCATGAGGGAAATTGGTCTGATGTACAGTTTCTTTGTTGGCCTTTGTATGGTTTAGATATCAGTGTAACTGTGGCTTTATAGAAGATAGTTGGTAGTGTTCCTTTTGTTTCTATTTTATAAGATAATTTGAGAAGTATTGGTATTAGCTCTTCTTTGAATATCTGATAGAATTCTACAATACAAAATACACTACCCTACAATTGGTCCTGGCTTTGTTGTTATTGTTTGTTTAGGAGTTTTTTTAATTACAATAAATTTTAAAAAGGGTTATGGAACTGTTTGTATGATGTATCTGATGCTGATTTAACTTTGGTACTTGGCATGTGTCTAGAAAATCATCCATTCATTGTTGACTTTCCAGGTTTGTTGAGTAAAGGGTTTTGTAGTAGGATCTGATGATATTTTGAATTTCCTCAGTTTTTGTTGTTATGTGTTCCTTTTCATTTCTAATTTTGTTAAATTGGATACTGTCTCTGTGCACCCCAGTTTGTCTTAATAAGGGATTATTTATCTTGTCGATTTTCTCAAAAAACAAGCTCTTGGTTTTGTTGGTTCTTTGTATATTTCTTTTTATTTCTACTTGTTTGATTTCAGCGCTGAGTTTGATTATTTCCTGCTGTCTACTCCTCTTTGGTGTATTTGCTTCCTCTTTTCCTACAGATTTCAGATGTGCTCTTAAGCTGCTCGTGTATACTCTTTCCAAATTCTTTTTGGAGCCACTCAGAGCTATAAATTTTCTTTCCTCTTTGTATTGTTTTCATTGTGTCCCATAAGCTTGGGTATATTGTTTTCCTTGCATTCTCAAAAAGTCTTCAATTTCTTTATTGCTTCCCAGACCAGGTTATCTTTAAGTAGATAGTTATTCAGCTTCCATATGTGTGTGTATTTTCTGCTGTTTTTGGTGTTATTGAAGACCAGTTTATTTCTTGTTGATCTGATAGCAGGCATGGGAGTATTTCAATCATCTTGTATTGGGTGACGCTTATTTTATGTCTGTTATATGGTCAGTTTTGGAGAAGGTGCCATGGGGTGCTAATAAGAATGTATAATCTTTTGTTTTAGGGTGAAATGTTATGTAGATATATGTTAAGACCCATTTGTTCATAACTTCTGCTAGTTTCAAAGTGTCTCTGTTTAGTTTATTTCCATGATCTGAGCATTAGTGAAAGAGGGATGTTGAAGATTCCTAATATTATTATGTTTGATTCAATATGTGCTTTGAGCTTCAGTAATATTTCTTTTACAAATGTGGGTGCCCTACATTTGAGGTATAGATATTCAGAATTGATAGTTCATCTTGGTAGATTTTCCCTTTAATGAGTATGTAGTGTACTTCCACATCTTCTTTGATAACGTTTTGTTGAAAGTCTGTTATATTGGAAACCTGGATTGTTCCTCTAACTTGTTTCCTTCAACCATTAGCTTGAAATTTTTATCAGCATTATGCTTCGAGGTAGTACCATTCTTTGTCATTAAGGTGTGTTTCCTGTATGCAGCAAAACGCTGCATCTTGTTTATATATCCAGTCTGTTAGTCTATGTATTTTCATTGGGGAATTGGGTCCATTGGTATTGAGAGATATTAAGGACCAATGATCGATGCTCCCTGTTATTTTTGTTGTTAGGGGTGGAATTATGTTTTTATGCTTCTCTTCTTTTGAGATTGTTGTGAGAAGATTAAATTTTTGCATTTTCTAGGTATAATTTTCCCTCCTTCTGTTTGAGTTTTCCTTCTATTTTCCTCTGTAGAACTGTATTGGTAGAAATGCATTGATTAAATTTTGTTTTGTCATGGAATATCTTGGTTTCACCATTTATGGTAATTGAGTTTTGCTAGGTATAGTCACAAAGGGTGGCATTTTTGTTTGTTTTTGGGTTCATATGAAGTCTGCTTAAGGTCTTCTGGCTTTTAGAGTTTCTGTAGGGAAGTATGGTATAATTCTGATATGTCTACCTTCACAGGTTCCTTGACCTTTCTCCCTTACTGCTTTTAATATTCTTTCTTTGTTCTATGCATTTTGTGTTTTGACTACTATGTAACAGGAGGAATTTCTTTTCTGTTCAAATGTTTCATGTTCTTTAAGTTTCCTGTATGTTTATGGGCATCAATTTCTTTAGGATAGGGAAGTTTTCTTCTCTAATTTTGTTGAAGATGTTTACGGGCCGTTTGAGTTGGAAGTCTTTACTCTCTTCTATACCTATTATTTGTAGGTTTGGTCTTTATATTTGATTTAGGAACTTTTTGATTTTTTTGACTGTGGTGTGTTCTTGTAAAAATATAAAAATAAAAAAGATATAGTTGTCTTTTACCCCGCTAGGTACACACCCCAGTGCCCAAAGATATCTGCTAGATATCTTAGCGGAAATACATCCCAGCCACACACTTTCCTACACTCAAACCCTCACATAAAAGAACACACAACACAATAATCTTAGGTCCAATAGATAAGATATAATTGCCCACTTAAACATACAAAGCCCAGTACCATCCATCCCTAGGAATATTAACAATAACCTGTAAATACACAGAGCAGAATCTTAACATCACCTGCCATGGCTTCTCACCCTCTCCTCTCTTTCATTTCTCTCCTCTCTCCTAGTCTCCTCCTCTTCCTTGAAACTTCTCTCTTGCCCATCTTTCCTTCTCCTTCAATGACAGGCCTACTTCTATCCTGTACCTGCCTCACCTGTGACATCATCCTACATTTCACCCTTTTTGTCTAATTAAATTTTTTTCTCTCAAATATAAGCTGAGCATAACTATAATCATTTTGTAATTAAGAGCATAAAATATATCTAACACCCAGTCCAAAACTATATCAGTTAAACAGAACATTTAGTTATCCATTCCAGCTTAAGAAAGGCTTAAAATCTATATTATATCTTGGCTAGCTTGTATACTACCTGATAACTATCCAATAAAATATGTATATTCAGAGTTAAACAGCCTGATAAGCTATGAGACTATAATGTCTTCAACCCCGTCAGAAATCTGGGAATGACCAAATATCTATACACATAGGAAGCCTAACAGGGCTTCCAGAACTGAGAGGTTGTAGAGACAAATCTCCACTAGTGCAGTCCCCTATTAGCAACATGTGAGCGCAAGTCTTCAGCCTTCTGGCCCAAAATCAACTGACAGACTCTTGAAATGCAGATTTTGAAGGGCTCATCACTCTGTCTTGGCATGGTTTATCAGTCAACTATACTACATAATTTGTCCTTTTCCGGACAGTATTAGTCTGCAGATGTAACAGGCAGTTTTGTCTAGTGACTGCCTAGCCACAAAGTATTGCCTCACCTGGAGGTAGAGATGTTCAAATCCTTCATCAAATCCACCAAAGGGGAACTGTTAGGAACAGATATGTCTCAACAAAAGATAAATAACTTTAAATCTCTAATTTTGTGGATTTCTGACGTTTTTGAAGACCATCTATCTGTATAAGACAATCTGGATTGTTGTCTTTATAGCTTAATAATATTTTGAAAAGTTCTTTCACAAAGTCAGTAGTATGTTTGCTATGTGGAACTTAACTCACATGTGTAATCAACTCAGAAGTTTGTAATGACATCAATAGAGGGACTGGCTCTAAATCTTGTACTTTTAAACTTTTCACAAATAAATTCTATATCAAAGCAAAGATATGATTTTAGCTTAGTTACCAAATGAGATTATGACTATACAATTTAATCTAGCTAATTCCTCCCTGTTAAATCACAACCAATTTTAAATTCCTCATAAAAACTTTTTGCATAACCACTTTTAGCCCCCTAAGTCCAGGAATTGGGGCGACGATTCCTCTATAACTTCTTCAAGCTGTACATGGGCATTGAGATATCCTTGGGGGTAAGAGGGTAGGAAGAATGAAGCAAATGCTGTAGCTGATTTGTCCTGACTGGACCCAGCTGAAAGTCTTGGAGACCAGGAATCCAAGTAGGTGCACTCTGTAAAATACAACTCTCAAGACAAAAGTTTAGAATCGAAATCTTTTTGTTTGATTCTCCTGAATAAATTTTTTCAGGCAGTCTACCTCTATCAAATCTGATCAGTATGACTCTGTGAGCTTTCCAGAGTCTAATCATACTTTTTAAAAGCACAAAGACAAAATCTTTCTCCCAAAATACTGTGTTCCCTAGTCTGAAACCAGAAAAGCTTGTATCTTGCACTCTCTCCCAGAGTAATAATATAATCATAAAACTCAAAGTCACACCCATCATGAAGACTAAACAATTTTTTAAAAAGGGAGTAAGCTAAACAATGAGCCTGATAGGCTTTTGTAATCTGTGATATGAGGAAATGAAACCAAAATTCCCGTGAAGCCCATGTTAAGAGAATTCGAGCTTCCTGTTTTGGTAAATACCAAAAGTAACCACAAACCCTCGCTAGCCGGCATCAATGAGCCATATGGCCTTTAGCGGTGTAATTCATAAAACAAACCAAATACCTTCTATCTTTCCAATATCAATAAGCAACATATCAAACCAGGACTTTTGCCCAAAATATCTCAATCTGCTAAACTCTGTACCCGGAGCCACAGATTTTAATTTAACCTTATTAACTTCTATATGTCTGCATTCACTCTCCCCAGTGTTACAGAAATTAATCACAATTCTCTAATTGGAGTTAGTGACCAATTTTTCCTTAAGTTCCGAACCATAGATGAAAATCACCACGTGATTCAGGTAATCTCTTTACTCTCCTTAAAACAAACTTAAACACCTTCTATTAATTCTAAAAACAATAAGCAACTTAAAACTCAGGACTTTAGCCCAAAATATATCCATCTGTTAAGCTCTCTACCTGGAGCCACAGATTTTTCTTTAACCTTAATAACTTCTACAGTATATGCCTCTCCTGTATTACACTCTCCCTGGTGTTACAGACATTTCATCACAACTCGCTAGTTGGAGAAAGTGACTAATTTTTTCCTAAATTCTGAACCATGGATGAAAATCCCCACCTGATTCAAGTAATCTCTTTACTCTCTTCTTTCTAAAATCAAACTCAATCACCTTTTAATAGTACCTGTAATTAAGAAGTGGCTTGTCTAACTAGGATTTCAACCCAAAATTCCCGTGGAGCCCACGTTAAAAAGAATATGAGTATCCTGAAAGACCTTCTAAACAACTTTCTTTAAAAAGCAGCTTTTAATCTCTAACACTCTGAGTTGTCATTATTTATCACACAGCAGGGACCTACAGCCTGCCAGCCCAGGTGGCTTCAGCATTTCTTTGTTTGAATTCCCGAGCTCAAGGTATCACATGACTTAACATGTCGCCAGCCTCCTCTTAGAAAATAAAAACTTTCTCTCAACTCTTGGGATTACTAGTGGATTCTTGCCCATCACCTTGGTTCGCCATCTGTTGTTGTAAAAATATAAAAATAAATAAGGTATAGTTGTCTTTTACCCCGCTAGGTCTACACCCCTGTGCCCCAAGATATCTGCTAGATATCTTGGTGGAAACACATCCCAGCCACCCACTTTCCTACACTCAAACCCTCACATAAAAGAACACACACACAATAATCTTAGATTCAATTGGTAAGATATAATTGCCCACTTAAATATACAAAGCCCGGTACCATCAATCCATTTATCGCGGACTTCCTAATTCATCTTGGTCTCATAATTGTAGAACTGCACATAATTTTATGAAAGATCATTAAAATTATATATAAATTAAAGGTATATATTATTTTATTCTATATATCATGCTTTATTTTCGTTTGAGCTGTTTCAATGCATGTGTTACTGACCCATATAATCATTTTAAAAGTAGTTTAATCAAATGGCTTTTTAATCTTTCAGTTTTAAAAATAAGTTTTATAGCAAACTAGGAGTTTAATTTTATTTTTAAATTTTGATTCTCAACTATTATGAATATATTTCCTAAGAAGTGGATTTTAAAATAATAGTGAAGAATAAAACTATGAATAGGATTTTTATTTTTCGCTTTTGAAGTTTACTCTTAAATGTTTTCTATTATTTGCTCTTGCTTGCTTTTACGCTGAATTTTTCTTTACCATTTTATTGACACTTTAAAATACTATGGCAAAGAAATTTTACTCAAGCATTATCTTTGTGCAAGCTGAATGAAAAACTTCATGTATGTAAAAACCACTGCAAAACAGTGAGGGTCAAAAGCCATTAATTCCTCTGGAAGCCTGACAGTACCCACACTTTATTGAGAATATTTATTTTCAGTTAAGCCTTTCTTGATGCTCAAAATTTTTCATCATTTTCTTATTTCATGTTGACTTCCTCTTCCACCTCTCACAGAATTTTTTTACATACCTACACTTTTTTCCCAAGGTAGAAGAAGGAACTGACATAGCAGCTTAATTGACACAGATGGAAGCTAACCTGAACAAGTTCTTCACCTTCTCTCCTTATTCACAACCTTTCTAGATTTTTACAACCTTTTTTAATATTTTTTAATATGTTTAATAAATTTGTCTTTTTTAATATATTTAAATTTTTCAAAGCAATAGCAGTTCCTTTTACATTCTAAGACTAATCTGTGATTTAGAACATACCTATTTCTGATTCACCTAGAAATATATTTTATCATTCCCTCATTTTTCAGGTACTATAATCCTTGGTTAATTGTACTCTTTTTTTCCTAAATGCATACTAATATTTTAAGGTTTATTCTTTCCTTTTCTTTTGAAAATAGATTCTTTTACATACAATAATCTTAAATAGAGTTTCTCTTCCCTCTACTTCTTCCAGTTTCTCCCCATTCCTCCTCAAATGTAAATCCCCATTCTGTCTTTCATTAGAAAACAATCCGTTTTCTGAGGGATAATAATAAGACACAATAAACCAACAGAAGAAAAAGAGCCCAAGAAAAGACATGAGAAATAGAGATTTACTAATTCAGTGTCAAGGATCCCATAAAAACACTAAACTAAAAGTCATAATGTATAAAGAGAAGAGCTGGTCAAGGTTCATGCAGGCCCTGTGCATGTTGGATCAGTTTTTATGTATTTATATGAGCATTGATCATGTTGATTGAGAGAGCCTTTTTCTCCTGGTGTCCTTCATCCCCTATGACCTTATACTTTTCTGCTTCTTCTGTAAGGCATTCTCTTAGCTCTGAGAGGAGAGATTTGATGGAGACATTCCAGTTAAGGCTGATCATCCCAAAGTCTCTCTCAGGGTAATGTCAGGCCTAGGTGTCTGTGGATGCCATTCCCCCTGTGGCTTGAATGATCTTTTAGCTTCAGTGTTCTTTAAGAAACAACTTAGGTTCTTTCCTACTGTTTAAAACTTACTACCTGGAGAAGCGGTGTGGCAGGACAAGATGGCAGGTGATGTTAAGATTCTGCTCTGTGTATTTACAGGTTGTTATTAATGTTCTCAAGGGATGGATGGTACTGGGCTTTGTATGTTTAAGTGGGCAATTATATCTTATCAATTGGGTCAAAAAAAACTTACTTTCAGCAGACATATACAATATTAAATTCATTGTATCTACTGTTATATTATAGTCCCGTAGCCACATTTCAATAAGTATTACCATTTCAATAGTATGTATAAAAAATGGTATTATAATTATTAAATCATCCCCTCAAGTTTATTCTCAGAATACTAGTAGAAAATATGGAGTCACATCCAGCTTCTAGTCAGAAACTATGCTATTTTACACTGCTTTTCTAATAAGTTTGTACAATGATTAAGTCAAAGTTTATATGTATTTCAATAATAATTCAGTGTGTTTCTTTTAAACCTTAGGGGTTATTTAGTGATCCTTATGTTAAAAGAAGAAGGTAACTAGTAAGTTGATCTCTAATTGAGTTGCTTCTCTTCTTCATAATCAATAGGCCCAAGTAATCCCAATGTATTTAAAAATATCAACGAGGAAAAAAGTCTTATGAACATGATATTAGCTATGCAGACTAACTATTTTAAGTCTCAAGAATTCATTCTCTAACATGACCAACTTTATCACAGATGAGATTCCTTTATTAGAAACCACTGGTGTCATTCCTGAGAACATTTATTTAATGTAAAAAATAGCCAGTGATATTAGTGAACAAAGCAGCTACCGACTGACCCAAGAACACTAGAAAAAAATTTCTTCTCTGTGAGAGTAATGAAATTGCCTGAAGGATGCTTATTTAGAAATTTCCTAAAGAAGAAAAATAAGGTAAAGAATATCACTCAGAACAATCCCTTAAATTCATATGAGATTAAGTATTATTGGAATAGACAAGGTGTCCATAAATTAGTCTTATTTTCTATTTCACATTGCTATCTAGGAAGCCTAGAGACAAAATGAATCAGTACTACAGAAATCAAGGTAATATTGCATTTCTCTTTTTTATTAGATATTTTTATTTATATTTCAAATGTTATTTGCTTTCCTGGTTTCCCATCAAGAATTCCCCTATTCCATCCCCCATCCATTCTTCTATAAGGGTGTCCCCCCGCCACAACCATCTCCCCTTTCCACCTCCCTGCCTTGATATTCCTCTACACTGGGGGGTGGGGTCCAGCCTTGGCAGGACTAAGGGCTTCTCCTCCCATTGGTGCCCAACAAGGCCATTCTCTGCTACATATGCAGCTGGAGCTATGGTCTGCCCATATATAGTCTTTGGATGGTGGTTTAGTGCCTGGGAGCTCTAGTTGGTTGATATTGTTCTTAAGGGGTTGTAAGTCCCTTCAGCACATTCAATCCTTTATCTAATTCCCCCAACAGGGACCCCATTCTCAGTTCAATGGTTGGCTGCTAGCATTTGACCCTCTATTTGTCGTGCTCTGGCTGAGCATCTCAGGAGACAGCTATATCAGGCTTCTATCAACATACACGTCTTGGCTTCATCAATATGAAGTCTTTTTTGGAGATATATTTATGGGTTGAACCCCCTGGTGGGGCAGACTCCGAATAGCCATTCCTTCAGTCACTGCTCCAAACATTGTCTCCATATCACCTCCTATGAATATTTTTGTTCCCCCTTTTATAAAGGACTGATGAATGTGCACTTTGGTCATTGTTCTTCTTGAGCCTCATGTGGTCTGTGAATTCTATGTTGGGTAATTCAAGCTTTTGGGCTAATATCCACTTATCAGTGAGTGCATAGCATGCGTGTTTTTCTGTGATTGGGTTACCTGACTCTGGATATTTTCTAATTCAATCCCTTTGCCTATGAAATTCATGAAGTCATTGTTTTTGATAACTGAGTAGTACTCTATCTACTGTGTAAATGTGCCACATTTTTATATCCATTCCTCTGTTGAAAGATATCTGGGTTCTTTCCAGCTTCAGGCTATTATAAAAAAGGCTGCAATGAACAAAGTGGAACATGTGCATTTGTGGTATGTTGGAGCATCATTTGGGTTTATACCCAGGAGTGGTATGGTTGGGTCCTCAATGCAATATCCAATATTCTGAGGAAACTCCAGACTGAGTTCTAGAGTAGTTTTACCAGCTTGTAATCCAACTAACAATGGAGGAGTGTTCCTCTCTCTTCACATCCTTGCCAGCACCTATTGTCACCTGAGTTTTTTATCTTAGCCATTCTAACTGATGTGAGGTGAAATCTCAGGGTTGTTTTGATTTGCATTTCCCTCATCACTAAGGGTGTTAAGCATTTCTTTAAGTACTTCCGAGCCATTTGATATTCCTCAGCCCAAAATTCTTTATTTAGCTCTGTACCCCATATTTTAAAAAAGTTAAATGGCTCTCTCAAGCCTAACTTCTTGAATTCTTTGTATATATTGGATATTAATTAGCCCTCTGTGGGATGTACGATTGGTAAAGTTCTTTTCCCAATCTGTTGGTTGCAATTTTGTCCTTATGACAATGTACTCTGCCTTACAGAAGATTGCCATTTTATGAGGTCTCATTTTTGATTTTTTAACCTTAGAGCATAAGCCATTGGTGTTCTGTTCAGGAAATTTTCCCTAGTGCCCATGTGTTCTAGGCACCTTCCTATTTTTTTCTTTTATTAGTTTGAGTGCATCTGGTTTGATGTGGAGATCCATGATCCACTTGGAAATAAGCTTTGTAAAGGGCGATGAGAATGGGTCAATATCCATTCTTCTATATGCTGACCTCCAGTTGAACCAGCACCATTTGTTGAAAATGCTATCTTTATTATACTGGATGGTTTTAGCACTTTTGTCAAAGATCAAATGACCATAGGTGTGTAGGTTCATTTCTGGGTCTTCAATTCTAATCCATTGATCTATCTGCCTATCTCTGTACCAATACCATGCAGTTTTATATCACTATTGCTCTGTAATATTGCTTGAGTTCAGGGATAGTGATTTCCCCCAGAAGTTCTTTTATTGTTGCGTAGAATTTTTGCTATCTTGAGTTTTTTTCTTATGCCAGATGAATGTTCAAATTGCTCTTCCTAACTCTGTGAAGAATTGAATTGGAATTGTGATGGGGGTTGCATAGAATCTGCAGATTACTTTTGGCAAAATGGACATTTTTATTATATTAATCCTGCCAATCCATGAGCATGGTACATCTTTCCATCTTCTGAGATCTTCAATTTCTTTCTACAGAGATTTGAAATTTTTGTCATACAGAACATTCACTTGTTTGGTTAGAGCCACAACAAGGTACTTTAGGTTATTTGTGACAATTTTGAAGGGTGTCCTTTACCTAATGTCTTTATTAGCCTGTTTATCTTTGAGTAGAGGAAGGCTACTGATTTGTTTGAGTTAATTTTATATGCAGCCACTTTGCTGAAGTTGTTTATCAGGCTTCTGGTGGAAGTTTTGGGGTCATTTAAGTATACTATCATATCATCTGCAAATAGTGATATTTTGACTTCTTCCTTTCCAGTTTGAATCCTTTTGACCTCATTTTTTTTCTGATTGCTCTGGCTAAGATTTCCGGTACTATATTGAATTGAATTGATAGGTAGATAACTGGCAGCCTGTAGTTCCTGATTTTAGTGGGAATGCTTCACATTTCTCTCCATTTAGTTTGATGTTGTCTACGGGTTTGCTGTATATTGCTTTTACTATGGTTAGGAATGGGCCTTGAATTCCTGATCTTTCCAAGACTTTTACGATGAAGCAGTGTTGAATTTTGTTAAATGCTTTCCTAACATCTACTGAAATGATCATGTGTGTTTTTTTTTCTTTTTCCATTTTTATTAAATTGGGAATTTCTTATTTACATTTCAAATGTTATTTCATTTCCTGGTTTCCTGTCCATCAGTCCCCTAATCCTTCCC
This sequence comes from Rattus rattus, assembly GCF_011064425.1. Lineage (NCBI taxonomy): Eukaryota > Metazoa > Chordata > Mammalia > Rodentia > Muridae > Rattus > Rattus rattus. The sequence continues at coordinate 123,545,538 of NC_046172.1, read as the reverse complement.
CCTCCTCTTATATATGAGTGTTCCCCTCCCCACTGACCCCCTATTTTCACCCCTCCCAACAATCCCCTACACTGGGGGTCCAACTTTGGCAAGACCAAGGGCTTTCCCTTCCACTGGTGCCCCAACAAGTCTATTCACTGCTACCTAGGCAGTTGGAGCCCAGGGTCAGTCCATGTATAGTCTTTGGGTAGTGGCTTAGTCCCTGGAAGCTCTGGTTGGTTGGCACTGTTGTTCATATGGGGTCTCAAGACCCTTCAGCTCTTTTAGCCCTTTCTCTGATTCCTCCAATGGGGGTCCTGTTCTCAGGTCAGTGGTATTGCTGCTAGTATTCACCTCTGTATTTGACATGTTATGACTGTGTCTGTCAGGAGAGATCTATATCTGGTTCCTGTCAGCAAGCACTTCTTAGCTTTATCCATCTTATCTAGTTTTAGTGGCTGCATATACAGGGGCCACATGTGGGGCAGGCTCTGAATTGCTGTATTTTTAGCCTCTGCTCTAAAATATCATTGCCTCCCTTCCTTCTATGGATATATTTGTTTCCCCCTTTTAAAGAAGGATTAAAAGCATCCACATTTGGTTATCCTTCTTTAATTCATCTAGTCTGTGCATTGAATCTTGGGTAATTCAAGCATTTGGACTACTATCCCATTATCAGTGAGTGCATACCATGTGTGTTTTTCTGTACTTGGGTTACCTCATTCAGGATGATACTTTCTAGTTCTGTCCATTTGCCTATGAATTTCATGAAGTCATTGTTTTTGATAGCTGTGTAGTACTGCATTGTGTAGATGCACCACATTTTCTGTAGCCATTCCTCTGTTCAAAGGCATCTGGGTTCTTTCCAGCTTTTGGTTATTTTAAGTAAGGCTTCTATGAGCATAGTGGAGCATGTGTCTTTATTGTATGTTAGAGTATCTTTTGGGCATATGCCCAGCAGTGGTATAGCTGGGTCCTCAGGTAGTTCATTGTCTAATTTTCTAAGGAACCTCCAGACAGATTTCCAGAGATGTTGTACCAGTTTGCAATCCCACCAAAAATGAAGGAGTGTTGCTCTTTCTCCCCATCATCACTAGCATCTGCTGTCACCTGAGTTTTTGATCTTAGCCATTCTGAATGTTGTGAGGTAGAATCTCAGGGTTGTTTGATTTGCCTTTCCCTGATTACTAAGGATGATGAACATTTCTTTAGGGGCTTCTCAGCCATTCACTATTTCTCAGCTGTGAATTCCTTTGTTTAGCTCTGTACCCCATTTTTAAATAGGGGTATTTGGCTCTCTGGAATTTAATTTCATGTGTTCTTTGTATATTTTGTATATTAGCCTTCTATCGGATGTAGGATTGGTAAAGATCATTTAACAATCTGTTGGTTGCTGGTTTTTTTTCTTTGTCATAATAACAGTATCCTTTGCCTTACAGAAGCTTTGCAGTTTTATGAGATCCCATTTGTCTATTCTTTATCTTAGAGCATAAGCCACTGGTGTTCTGTTTAATAAATTTTCTCCAGTGCCCATGTGTCAATACTCTTCCCCACTTTTTCTTCTATTAGTTTGAGTATATCTAGTTTGATGTGAAGGTCCTTGATCCACTTGGGCTTAAGCTTTATACAGGCCGGTAAGTATGGATTATTATGAAAGGTGTAATTTCCCTAATTTCTTTCTCAACCTGTTTATCTTTTGTGGAGAGGGAGGCTACTGATTTGTTTGAGTTAATCTTATACCCACCCACTTTGCTGAAGTTGTTTATCAGGCTTAGTAGATCTCTGGTCAAATTTTTGGGGTCACTTAGGTATACTATCATATCATCTGCAAATAGTGATATTTTGACTTCTTCCTTTCCAATTTGTATCCCTTTGACCTCCTTTTTTGTCTGATTCCTCTGGCTAGGACTTTGAGAACCATAGAGAATAAGTAGGGAGAGAGAGAGTGGGCAGCCTTGTCTAGTCTCTGATTTTAGTGGGATTGCTTCAAGTTTCTCTCCACTTAGTTTATTGTTAGCTACTGGTTTGCTGTCTATGGCTTTTACTATGTTTAGGTATGGGCCTTGAATTCCTTTTCTTCCCAGGATTTTTATCAAGAAGGGGTTTTGAATTTTGTCAAATGCTTTCTCAGCATCTAATGAAATGATCATGTAGTTTTTATCTCTGAGTTTGTTTATATAGTGGATTATATCAATGGTTTTCCACATATTGAACCATCCCTGCATACCTGGGATGAAGCCTACTTGATCATGATGGATAATCATTTTGATGTGTTCTTGTGTTCAGTTTGTGAAAGTTTAGTTTTTGTATTTTAATGTCGATACTCATAAGGGAAATTAGTCTGATGTTCTCTTCAAGTGTTAGGACCTTGTGTGGTTTAGGTAGAAGCGTTATTGTGGCTTCATAGAAGGAATTGAGGAGAGCTCCTTCTGTTTCTATTTTGTGGAATAGTTTGGAGAGATGGGGATGAGGTTTTCTATGGAAGTCTGATAGAGTTCTGCACTAAACCCATCTGGTCCTGGGCTTCTTTTGGTTGGAAGACTTTTAATAATTGCCTCTCTTTCTTTTGGAGTCATGGGGGACTGTTTAGATGGTTTATCTGATCCTGATTTAACTTTGGTACCTTGTATCTGTCTAGAAAATTGTACATTTCATCCAGATTTTCCAGTTGATGAATATAGGCTCTTATAGTAGGATCTGATAATTTTTTAATTTCCTCAATTCTGCTATTACATCTCCCTTTTTCATTTCTGATTTTGTTAATTTGAATACACTCTCTGTGAGCTCTTGTTGTATCTCTAGAGGCCTGTTGTGTGACCAATTATGTGGGCAGTTTTGGAGAAGGTACCATAAGGTGCTGAACAGAAGGTATATTATTTTATTTTAGGATAAACAACAATAATAATAATAAAAAGACTAAAAGTATACACATGAATGGCACACTTAGAGAAAAACTAAATGTCTGAACAATATTACAAAACATCGTTCTGCTTTCCATGTATAGTCTTACAAAAGAATGATAAAATGCTTAAAACGATGACAAATGCAATTACATATCATACCTATCCAAAAATTTTTTTGAAATGATTCAATAAAGACAAATTACTCAGTGTGGTTTGAGGAATACTTATAATATATTTATATGGTAGATATATTTTGAAGCTAATGAATGGAAAACTTAAGAAACATCATCAACTATTGTCATCTATGTCTTCACATATGGAATGTAGGCAAACATACATGAATAAATAAGCACAGTTTAAGAAGAAAGTATATGATAGTTTATAATTGATCACTGAGTGTTCATTCTTCTTTTAAGTAAAAAGAGTAAAGTATTATTATGGCCCTTTAGTAAAATCATATCAGAGCTTCTTTGTAATGTCAAAAATTCTCCCTAGAAAGATCTATTTTATAGTAATAAATCATTATTCATTAGTTTTCCTGAGGTTCCTCACCAAATTGATGGTTACACCTCCTCATCATTCAAGATGATAATACCCTGTGATGACCAACAAGATGAGCAGCTTAGCCTTCAGGACAAGCTGGATGAATCTCAGATATTAGACTTGGCATAAATCTTATAGGTTAGCCTGCCGACTCATTTCATTTCTCTCTCTCTCACTTCAGCTAGGTTGATTTCTTAAAATATTCACTAAGAAATTATTTTAATAAAGCAAATAATAGAAAGTGAATTGCCTGTAGTCATCTGAACTCCATTGTCTAGCTCTGGACTCCCTCTTCAGTCCTCAGGAGCCTTGTGAGACCCCAAGCGGGTCCTGCTACTACATGGAAGATTTCAGGTGCCCCAAGTCAAACTAGCAGGGAGTATTGCCTCACCAATTGCTTGTCAGTGGGGTCTGCTTTAAGCACAGTTAGCAGAGTCCAATATTCTTACCTCCATTTTCTGGCCTGCAGCTTCCTATACCTTCCTCAGAAGTACTGCTGCCATAAGGATCATCTAGCCAGCACCAGGGAAAAACAGATGCCTAAAGGACAGGATAAGAACACAATCAATAAGACCCTAGGCAATATGGCACCACCAGAACCCAGCTATGCTGCTACAGAAAATACTGGATATACTGATAAAATCGAAGCAGCACATGATGGTCTTAAATTCAGTCCTTATAAAGATAATAGAGGCCATTAAGGAGGACATGAAAAAACCCTTTAACAAAATACAGGAAAATACATTTGAACATGTAGAGGCATTAATAGAGGAAGCAAATAAATATAGAGAAATACAGGGAAATACAATCAAACAGGTGAAGGGTATGAATAAATATGTCTAAGACTTAAAACGGAAATAGAAGCAATAAAGAAAACTCAAATTGAGGCAATCCCAGAGATGGAAAGCCTAGGACAAAAAACAGAAACTACAGACTTAAGGATCACCAGCAGAATGCAGGAGATAGAAGAGAAAATCTCAGGCACAGAAGATACATTTGAAGAAATCAATATATCAGTCAATACAAATACAAAAGAGATGCAGACACCCACTGCAAACATTAGATGGGGATTCTCAAGTCTTATAGAAGAGTTGGGAGAATGATTGTGGGACCTGAAGAGGGCAGGGCCACCACAGGAATACCAACAGAGTCAATAAATATGGACCCTTGTGGGCTCCTAGAGACTGAATCACCAACCAAAGGGCATGAAAGCACTGGACTTAAGCATTCTGCACAAGCATAGCAGATGAGCAGCTTGGTCCCCAACTATAAGAGTTGGGGTTCTCCCTGAATCTATTTTCTGCCTACCTGTGGATACTATTTCCCTAAATAACCAGTAACCTCACTGGGGGAGCATGTTCCTATTCTTACAGAGACCTGATTGCTAGGGCTGAAGGAGCAGAAAGCAGGGGGCTGAAACATATGGAGTGCTCCCCATTTCAAGGTAGAAGGAGAGGGAGGAAAAGGGGGAGGTTCTGCATGAGAGGGTATTTTGAGGAGGGAGGAGCTGATATTGGGATCCAATGTGAATAAACAAATTATAAATTAAAAAAAAATAAAATAATAATAGTAGCCTAGGGGTGCGATGAACAAAAGGAAAGGCGTTCAAAGAGAGTTGCCCATAGAAAAGCTTTACTAAAATAGACATTAGTAAGCTAAAAAAAAAACCCACAAAATAATAAAACGAGAGTACTAGTATCAAATTTAATATTTTCCGGTTTTTAAAAGATCTCACGCTAGGTTTGCAGTTATCCATTCTCAGTTCATACTTGCTTTTTCTTAGTGTAAGGCTTTGAATCCGTACAGAGATATAACACCAAGGGATTTTGCTTTTCTCGTCATAATTTTTCTTGACTGTTTTCCTTTCCTATTGCTACAAGTGATCACAGATGGCACATGCTTGATAAGGTGTTAATATTTAAATAGCAACACTCAATAGGAAACAAAGAAGTAACACAGTTAATGAATAGGCATAGAAACTGAGTGTTCATTTTTTAAAGTTGAAATAAAATTGCAAATAGGAAAAGGTGCTTATTATTAACCATCCACCAAATATAAAGTATGATGCATTACCTCTTAATGTAAATACTAAATTTTGGCAAAGGAGCAAAGAGAAATAAACCAAGTGAAATGTTAGTGGAAGTGTAGATTGGTACATCCACATATAAAACAGTATAGGTGCTTCTATATTTTATCAAAGTGAACAAGTATATGGCTTTTTATTTACTTTTCTAGGTATTTACCCATGAAATATCACTACCTCATAAATATCTCCATTTCCATATTTTCTATTCCAGCACTACTGGCATTAGAAATGGTTCCCGTATCATGTGTCTGTCAGTTAATGAAATGATGGACAGAATTTGATGCAGATGCACACACAGAGAAACACAGACACACAGACACACAGACACACAGACACACACACACACAGAGAGAGAGAGAGAGAGAGAGAGAGATTGCTCAAATTTAAAAATGTTTTTTAGAATTCCATGCATAGATACATTGTATTCACATCAGATTAATTCCCTCCTTTCCACTCAATTCTTCCCATGTTTCAAGAAAATCTTTTGAGTTCATGACCTCTTTTGATAATTATTAGATTACATATATGCTATAGATATGTGTGTGTGTCCTGTTGAGCCCATTCATATTTGTTCCTCTGTACATATATTTAGAAATCACTGATTGTGACTGGAAAACCTATCAGTGTGCTTGTCCATGGAGACAAAACCAAATTATCATGAGAACAGTCTTTCAGCCACATACTAATATTCTTCTCCTCTGAAATATCTTGAACCAGGCCTACATACTTCAAATTACCCTTTAGCACCACTTTCTTTCATGCTTCTACCAGTATGGCCCATTCAGCTTCTGTTAAAGCATTCTATTGCTTTTATAATCCAAAGTCCCAAATCCACATTCTTCCAAACAAAAACATGGTCACGCCTACCATAACAACACCCTTGTTTGTGGTACCAACTTCTGTCTTTGGGTTTTATTGTTATAAAGAGACATCATGACAACAGCAACTCTTATACATAAAACATTTCATTGGAGCTGGCTTAAAGTTTTATAGGTTCACTTCATTATAGTTGTGGTAGGAAGTACAGTAGTGTCCAGGCAGACATGGTGTTTAGGAGCTGAAATTTCTCTATTGTATCCAAAAGGACATAGGAGGAGCCTCTCATTCTACTCTGGGCAGAGCCTGAATATAGTAAATATCAAAGCCCACAAACACAGTGACATACTTCTTCCCATAAAGGCAAACCTGACACTATAAGGCCACACCTCCTACTTACTATAATGTCACACCTCCTAGTAGGGCCACTTCTTGTCTTGTAGGCCAAACATTTGAACACATGAATGTATAGGACCAAACCCAGACAAACCACCAAAATACTTTGTGTTATGTCAAACAGTGGGTAAAGAGTAATAGTTCAATTGCTGTATGGCTAACATTAAGCAGGACGAGCAATATATTAGGGGATGGTTTACTACTACATACTCATACTCATCATAAATAAAAATAGAGGATTTTAATCATTACATAGAGTCACATTAATTTTTTGGATATTCACAGGAAAACATAGAGAATCACACTGCTATGATGACTAGAATTTTTTTCTTCCTTTACCTCAAATTTCTTAAACTGACTCTTGCAATGATCGCAGAACCAGCTAGACAGACACAAGAAATACCTGAAGTCTTAATCAAATAGTTATGCTTTTAGATTACGTGGCAGAATTGAATTTGGCAGGGTATCTCTTTGATTGCCTGTGGATGCAGTTATTTTTAGCTGATGCTAAGTCAACTAGATGTTTCCTAGTTATGGTATATCAAGCTACAATATTTAGTAGGTAAGGGATATTAAATGCATTTTCACTTATTGTGAATTTATAATACTATCATTTAGACATGACTCCGTTTGTGATATATTTGAGTACATGTGATATGTAAATATTTCCTCTTATTCACATATTTGTTCACTTTCTCCATGTTTATATGTAGACTCACTTCTAGGAGTGTTAATGTATTTTCCATGGCATTTAATGTATTGAAATTTCATAATTATTAATAATACTTAACAATAGTATGCTACTTATAAAGAAAAATAGTATGCTACTTATGAATATAAATAGGATAAGGAATAACACATGAGTGACATGAGTAGGATTTAAAACCATTATTGCCCTTCAACAGAGGAATGGATACAGAAAATGTGGTACATCTACACAATGGAATATTACCAGCTATCAAAAAACAATGCCTTTATGAAATCTTTATAGACAAATGGTTGGAACTGGAAAATATCATCTGAGTGAGGTAACCTAATCACAGAAAGACATACATGGTATGCACTCATTGATAAATAATATTAGCCCAAATGCTTGAATTACCCTAGATGCACAGAACACAAGAAACTCAAGACAGATGATCAAAAATGTGAATGCTTCACTCCTTCTTTAAAAGGGGGAACAACAATACCCTTGGCAGGGAATAGAGAAGCAAAGATTAAAACAGAGACAGAAGGAACACACATTCAGAGCCTGCCCCACATGTGGCCCATACATATACAGCCACCCAATTAGACAAGATGGATGAAGCAAAGAAGTGCAGGCCGACAGGAGCCGGATGTAGATCTCTCCTGAGAGACACAGCCAGAATACAGCAAACACAGAGGCGAATGCCAGCAGCAAACCACTGAACTGAGAATAGGACCCCCGTTGAAGGAATCAGAGAAAGAACTGGAAGAGCTTGAAGGGGCTCGAGACCCCATATGTACAACAATGCCAAGCAACCAGAGCTTCCAGGGACTAAGCCACTACCTAAAGACTACACATGGACTGACCCTGGACCTGTCCTCATAGGTAGCAATGAATATCCTAGTAAGATCACCAGTGTAAGGGGAAGCCCTTGGTCCTGCTAAGACTGAACCCCCAGTGAAAGTGATTGTTGGGGGGAGGGCGGCAATGGGGGGACGATGGGGAGGGGAACACCCATAAAGAAGGGGAGGAGAGGGGCTAGGGGGATGTTTGCCCAGAAACCGGGAAAGGGAATAACACTCGAAATGTAAATAAGAAATATTCAGTTAATAAAAAATAAATAAAAAAAAATAAAGCCATTGGTACAGTGCTTTAGTTTTGTATTCAGGCTTACTTGGCCACATGACATGTGTTAAAATACAGTAACATTTCTGAAATTTTTATACTTCTGAAGTATAGCAAACTAACAATGCCCAAAAGTAACAGTATTGTTGAAAGACTGAAGTAAAAAAATAAGGGAAATGTGAACAAAACAAATTTTTTATACTGGGCATTTTCTAATTTATATTTCAAATACAGTGGCGAATGTTCACAGCCAACCATTGAACTGAGAATGGGGTCTCCATTGGAGGATTTAGATAAAGGATTGAAGGACCTGAAAGGGTTTGCAACCCCATAAGAACAATACCAAGGAACCAGAGCTCCCAGGGAGTAAACTACTAACTACCCAAAGGGTACACATGGACAGACCCATGGCTCCAGCTGCATGTGTGGCAGAGGATGGTCTTGTTGGACACCAAATGGAGGAGAAGCCCTTGGTCCTGCCAAGGATGGATCATGGATATTAGCTCAAAAGCTCAGATTACCCAAGATACAATCAACATAATATAATAGATGTTAAACTTACTGATCCTGCTATTATTCAAAGAGGGATAAAGAATCTTTTATACTAAGGGTATCTGTGCCCTCTCAGTTTGTTAAGGCACAACCATTTTACTAGTGTTTTATTAGTTAATTTGGCAATGTAGTTTTGGATCCTAATTGAGGCCCATGTTGTCAAAGACAAAGTTCCCAGTTTGTGGCATTATTGGACAGTGATGAGAACTTAAGGAGGGAGAACCTCCTGAAATAAATTTTATTTATTGTAGGCTACATGTATCTATCTCTGCATGTATTCCTATCTTACCATCCTGCCTCAGTTTTTATTTGACAGACGCTTGCCATAACTATTGCGTTGCCACAGACCCAAACCAATATAGGTGGCATACAATGGACTGGAAAAATTTAAGTCATCAGATGAAATCAATCTTTCATCCTCATTAGGTGATTCCGCAGGTATTTGTTAGAAAGATAACTAACACACCATCCTTATATTCTCTCAATATCTCTCCTTCTTTCAAGGACTGCATTTACCCCCAATGCAGTTCATTACCTATTGTTCTGCTTCTGCAGTTTTTTATTCATAAGTTTTTATTGTTATCCATGGATAATATTTCTTTCACCCAGAAATTTTCATCTAGCATCCCTTTTTTAAGTTTTTTTTCAATCTCACTAGTATTTCTTAACCTAATACTCACAGTTCTAATAGTTATGAGACTTTTATGTTCTGTTTTTCTTTCTCCTTTTATAAGACCTCTAACAATTATCAGTTTAGAAAGTTTATACTCTTCCACATGAGCTTTTAAGATTGATGTACTTGAAGCTTCAGAGGTAGGTAACTATGATCTATATTTGTTCAAAACTTGATATACATAGAAGACATTTAGTTTCTGAGTGATAATGTCCAATGTGTTACTATGTATTGCTTCACCTTTCTGACAATTGCTTTGTAGTTATCTTACATATATGACATACCTGGACAAAAATATTTCTATCCCTGTAATCTGGTTCTTATGTGTTATTTTCTGTATCAATGATTAAGATCACTAAAATACATTTGCATACTTCAGGAGTAAGGAAACATATTTACTATATTTTATTTCCTTTGAATAGCTTGTCATTGAAATCTTATAAATGTTTTCTGAAAGAATACACTCATTTCAGTTTGCATAACCTTTCAAAAATACAAGTGATTATCATATATCACTAAAACTAGGCTTAGCATATAAATTTTGAAACCAGTATCCGTGAAGTTCTTACCTTGGTTTTACTAGCTAATTCCTGTACACTATATATGCTTGATCTCCCTTTCCACATCTGTAGAGTCAAGATGATAATTTAGTTTATTGACAATGTAACTGATAAGAAAAGCTAGTTAATGTAAGTAAGTCACTATGAAAGCAATTGTTACTGCCCATACATTCCTACCAATCATTTCTGCATACTACAACCAGAAGTATCTTCTCAAAATATAAGTTTAATATTGTTACATAAATATTATTTTACTATTAAATATGGCTATTCTAAATTGCTTCATATAGTGTAAATTTTAATATAACAAACAACCTTATAAACTCTAGTCTGTATATTTCTGATCAAATTCACCATGCTATAGTTGCATATTTATTATTCACTCCATTCTCATGTACCTTAAAGCATTTTTTAGAATATTTCCTCTTTGTGGAATGTCCTGATCTCCATTTTTGTGTTTCTCAATTTTTGCTCATCATTTAAATCCAAACTCAATGAAACATATAAAATAATTCTGTCTTACTTGGTTAGTTGTATGTAATAGATCAATCAAGTGCTGGCTTGCAAGAGGTGCATTGATGAAGCTACAGCATGAGTTTTTCATGTGATGGTTGTGTTTTTATAGGATAAATATTGGAAGTAAAGAAATACTGTCCATATTCATATGTTACTTTTGATTTTCTATGACCCAGTGAAGAAAAGAAACTGGCATCCATGAGCAAATAGAAAAGACAACGAATAGTCCTCATTCGGTGCAGAGTTTGCTTTTCCATAGAAAGTCATAGTGGATAGTTTATTCCATTCTCCTAGTTTTCAGATTCCTGAAAAATACTAGTAATTCCTTCTTCCCTCAGAAGATGAGCAACCATCAGCTTATATGAGAGCTGCTACATCAGTCTGACTAGCCTACTAATTTCAGGGAACCTGAGGAAGTTATCTATCATGCCAGCGTCTTATGACAAGTTCATTGGCAACGTTTGACCAGAGAGACACACAGATTATATTGTTCAGACACAATAAAGGTAAGCATATATGTGGGATCTGAGTTGCTCAGTATTGATTTCTGCCATTCTGTTTTGATTATAATATGAACTAAATATTTAGGTGAAAGTAAAAGACAAGAGAAAATATAGAAAGAAACAAAATGTTTGCCTTGTTGATTTCATTTTCCTATATGTCAAATCATTGTCACACACCATTAAGATACTACAATATTGGATTATTACATTTATTTAAAAACTGTGTAAGTCCTTAGTTAGGACAGGTAAATAGAGACTGAGACATAAATATTCTTTTATACACATTTTTACAATTGCACAATATCTGTCACACCCAAAAGGATTTTGATCAATTAGGACAAAATTTTCTTGTCATATTGATGCTGAAACCTCAGAAATATGATAGTAGTTAAAATATGTTTGTTGAATAAATGAATCAATATTTCAAACCAACATGTAGAAAAATGAGACAAATTATAGTGGCTATATGTAGAACTGATAGAAAATATTACTCTTGTGAAAATTTATTTACATATTCAATAGAATAGCATCACTGTGCTAATGACAGAATACTTCTTACATCTTATATGTTCATGAGCTTTTTATTGAAATACCTAGGAACCTCTGACATTTCTACATTCTGAGCTCTTTTTCATCAAGAAACAATGTAATATCCCATAAAAGATTGTGCTACACTCAACTGCTAGACTGATCATGTAAGAAACAGAAGCGTGGGAATGTGCCCTTTATGTGGATTTCAGTAGAGAGTGAAATATTGCTTTGAGCCTTCCAAATCTCTCCGTAATACAGTACTGACAGATCTGAAGGTTTATTTATAACCTTTCAACCTTTTGTATTCCCCAAAATCACAGGAAAGAGACGCCTGTCTTTATAAGCATGCCTGAAACATCCAGATAGCTTTATATATACTTGTAAATGATTCAGTCCCATCTTTGCACAGTGAAGTGATTCATTTTTAGGTATCTCTTTATATATTTGATTAAGATAGTCCAACACTCTTCTAAAATTAACAGCATGATAAAAATATCTCCTTCAAAGAAATATCATATAAATATATACATATGGAGAAAATTGGCATATTTATAGTTATTTTACTGTTAATTTATTTATTCATTCATTTTATATCCTGATCACAGTCCCCTTCCTTATAGTTCCCCACCCACACAGACCTTCCTCACTTCCCTGAGTGACAACTCATCCTGGCACTTCAAGCTACTGCAGGGGTAGGCACATTGTCTCCCACTGAGGCCAGCCCAGTTAGGGGATCAAGATATAGAGGTAGGCAACAAAATCAGTGTAAGTCCCCACTCCAGTTTTTGGGTTACCCACATAAAGATCAAGCTGCACATCTGCTTCATGTTAGGCAAGAGGCTAGGTCCTGCCCTTTTTATGCTCTTTGACTGGAGGTTCAATGTCTGGGACTCACCAAGAGCCCAGGTTAGTTGATTTTTTTGGTATTCTCATGGAGTCTCTATCCCCTTTGGGTACCTAGATCCTTCCTCCAACTCTTCTATCGGACTCCCTGAGATCCAACTAATGTTTGGCTGTTGCTCACTTCATCTGTTTCTGTCAGCTGCTCAATGGAGCTCTCAGAAGACAATTTTACAAGGCTCTTGTCTGCAAGAAAACAGAATATCATTAATAGTGTCAGGGATTGGTACTTTGCCCATAGGACGGATCTCAAGTTTAGCCAGTCACTGATTGGCCATTCCCTCAGTCTTTGCTCTATCTCCTGTGCTTGTGTTTATTATAGACAGGATAAAGTTTGGGGCAAAAGTTTTGTATGCAGATTTGTGCTCCACTGGGTGTCCTGTCTGGTTACAAGAGTTACCCACTTCAGGTTCGATATGTCCAATGATAACAGTCTCAGCTAGAGTCACACACATGGAACTTCTATGATCCCAGGTATCTACCATACTCTAGAGATTCATACCCACCCACAGACACCCACAGCAATTTACCATCCATTTTTCTTGCCATCTCTTCCAAACTTTCCATAAACCTAGATATCCCCTTCCCTGTTCACCTCTGCATCTCCTCTCTCATCCAGTTTCCCTTTCCATCCACCTCTCTAATGTCTCTTTTAATTTCCTCTGTGGGTGAGGTTTAAGCATCAACCCTTGGGTCCTCATTATTGAGTTGTTGTTAGACATACCATATGAGTATCCTATAGTTTACAGCTAACATCAATTTGCATGTCAGAAAATTGGTAAAATTTCTACCTCAAAACACAGTTATACTACTTCTGGACATCTTTCCAAATGATTCTCTACCACATCACAAGGACACTTGATCAACTCTGTTCATAACAGCTTTATTCCCAAGAGCCAGAAACTGAAAATAACCTAGGTGTCCCTCAACTGAAGAATGGAATAAGAAAATGTGGTTCGTTTATACAATGGAATACTACTCAGGTATTAAAAACAATGACATCATGACATTTGCAGACAAGTGGATGGAGCAAGAAATTAACCTAAGTGAGGTAACCCAGACCCAAAAGGAAATGCATACTATTCTCAATATCTTAAGGAATATATTTTTAAATTCAAAGCATATTATACAAGGAACAAGCATATTATAAAAGCATATTATATATATATATAAAAATATATATTACCAAAATCTATAGATTTTGCATTCAAACAAGAACCACTAAAAGCTGAATCATTAACCAGAATGATACAACTTGTATATTATAATCTTCTTGAATGTCCTCAATTTCTCTAATAGGAAAGTAATATTCACAAAGAGAAAACAATTATTAAGCTTGTGTTTTTAAGGAAAGAAAGCAAACCACAATCACATAATGACTAATGAATGTGTTAATGATTCCTATCAGGAAAGAAACCACAAAACAATGCTTTATTAGAGAAGTGGTAATATTCTCTTTCTTTGTGTTTCTCTTTCCTTTTCTCCCTCAACAGAGTATCATTATGTTTCATTAGAATGGCTTTAAACTACCAGTGGTCCTCCTGCCTCTGTTTCACAAATACTGTAATTACAACCATATTTAAACCTAGCTATATAAAACAATTCTCAAGTTTTCACAATTTATATAGAGAAAAATTATGTTTGGAACTACTTTGTTGACATGTCCATGATACTGAAATGTGTATTGTAGTTATAGACACTGAATCACAAATACAGTGAAAAAAATTACAGGCGAAATGTGACTTATCATTCAAATAGCAGAGAGATGATACTCATATCACTGGTTTCTGGTAAGGAAATGGTTAGGAGTATATTCCAAGGATGTACACTAGTAACAAAAAAACAAAAAGTTGGAGACTTTTGGAATGACCATCATAATAGACATAATAAGAAGAAGGTTAGATCAAGTGATATGTTTATAATCATACATATGTATGTAATATATATAGAGAGTATATACACACACATATACACATACACGCACACGCACATACACACACACACATATATACATATATATATATATATATATATAGAGAGAGAGAGAGAGAGAGAGAGAGAGAGAGAGAGAGAGAGAGAGAGAGAGAGAGAGAGAATGATGCTTTCAAAAATAATATTATGGAAGAGGAAAATTTTATCATTATGGCAGTAACAAAGAAGGCTGTTAAAGACTGTACTGAAGAAATAGTGAAGTGAAAAACCTTCTGTAAGGAGTGAGATTGATCTCATGCAACACCAGCTATGTGTTATGGGAAAGTGATTTAAATGTCTTCTGTATTTTGCCTAACATACATAACTCCTGTGTAATAATTAGAAACAATATTAGACAAATATAAGTACAGGAATATTGGACAAATTCCTCATCCATTCATTTCAAATGTGAAAATGATAAAAGATCATTGACATTCAGACATTGTTTGTTCTGTATATCTTAACAAAATACCAGCATAGAGAATGAAACAACATATATCTATTTTTATAATGCCAGATGGTAGAAGTTCAAAGGAAAGTATCAGCTGAGTTACTATACTCAAATTTGTCTCTGCTTGGCTTGAATAACCTCTTTTCTCTTTGTCTTATATTCTTTGTCTAGGTATATTTACCCTATTCTCTTCCCATAACAATGCAAGTCAAATAGGATTTGTGCAACTCCAATGGCCTTGTTTAACTTCAATTTCCACTTTAAGTTCTTTTCTCCTTTGTGGCTATAGTGCCATTTTTATAAGCCCCAAGAAACATCAATAACTTAAAACCTGTTTTGGCTACATATAGAAACATTTTTTTCAGAAAACAAAGCCAAAGTCAACCAAACACCAAGCAGCAGGTTCCAAATATAATCATATTTTGAAGTGGTAGGTTAATAAAAAGGTTCAATATAGATTTAAAAAATTCAATTCTGACTCTAACAGAATGCAAAGATCACATGTAATAATTCAGATTACTTATATTAAATTCTAGAATTAAAAGTAAGAGAGGTGAGATTTTACATACGCCAAATTGAAGTTTAAATTTTTGATATTCTCTTTCAAAATTCTGAAATAGAAGCAATAGCAGTTCCGTGCATGAGTATTGAGAGACTTAGATTTTGTGAAATTTTTTTCAATGAGTATTTGGTAACTCATTTTTTTCTGACTTGAATTTTACTTCATGAATCTATAATTTTTATTGCAATTATTCACTTCTAATCGTAGCATTGAGAAAATCAGCTGTTCAAATCAGTTCTACAGTTTCATACTGAGGCTAAAGATATGGTTTTGTCTAGCCAATTCATCTATCCTGCTGCCGAGGAACTACATTGCTGATGTTAGAACATACTACTTTGGGATTCCAACATAAATAGAAGAACAGCTGAGGCATCCAGTGTCATGCACTAAAATTTTGATTTTCCTGTCAAGGCACACCAATTATTATGTTAGCCAGGCTACAGCCTGCAGTGTGTGTGTGTGTGTGTGTGTGTGTGTGTGTGTGTGTGTGTGTGTGTTTTAAAAGAGAATTTTGCTAATATAGGCAACGAAGAAGAAAGTGATACAGCACCCAGTATCCTCTACTTGTCTTTGTGTATGCACATGGATCCGAGTACTTGCACACACACACACAAAACTGTGGAAAGATGCATAAACTACACACATACATGTATGAGCTACACGAATATTAAAGTTAATATTTAAAACATTGGGTGAGAACTTCAAAGAGAAAAAAATACATTAAAAGCATCTATATGATTACTGACTGACAAAAAGGAGTCCAGTGAAACATAGACAATGCAAAGATAAGCTAAATCCATGGAAATACCTGTTTGCTATTCGTTGTATCAAGTGTCACATGAACAAGTATACCAAGTCAGAAGGTCTTTAACAGATGTTTAACAGACTCTAAGAGAGCATGGATTCCTGCACAGACTATTATACCTAGAAAAACGTTCAGTTACCGTACATAGAAAAATAAGATACTCCATAATAAACCAAACTTAAGTAATATCTGTCTATAAATCTAGCCATACCAAAGGTGCCAGATGGAAAATTTCAACATAAATATGTTAACCACACCCAAAACATAAAAAGAATAAATAATTCCTAACAAGCAAATCAAACAAGGGGAACCCACTCACACACACAAACACAAAATCTCACACTACCACAACAATAAAATTATAGGAATCATAAACAAATACTGATCATTGATATCTTTTAGTATCAATTGTATCAATTCCCAAATAAAAAGTTACAGAGGAAGAAAATGTGTGTGAAAATAAGATTCACCCTTCTGCTGCATCCAAGGAAAAATACTTAACATCAAGGATATACATCATCCCAAGGTAAAAAGAATGGAAAAAAAGATATTTCCAAGAAACTAGAGGTAAAAAGCAAACTGCTGTAGCCATTTTGGTATTTGACTGAATACATTTCAAACCAATACCAATCAAAAGTGATAGAAAAAGAAAGGACATGCTCAGCAAAAAAAAAAAAAAAAAAAAAAAATGATCACACAATGATGGTAGGATAATTCAGTACCCCACTTCTGTCAAATAGATGGGTTTTCCCAAGAAAAGCTAAACCGAGAAATGCGGGAGATCATGGATGTTATAAACCAAAGGTTATAACAGATATTTCCATAACTTTTTAACCAAACACAAGGAAATATACCTTCTCAGCAACTTCTCCAAAATTGACTCCATACTCAGGTACAAAAGGTACAAAAAATGTGTCATAGCATCCAGCATCTTGTCTGAAAATCACAGATTAAAATGATATTAGTACAGTAACAGAAAGAACAGAAAATTTAAAAACTCATGAATAGTGAACAACCCACTACCGAATTAAAAGTGGGTAAGGCAGAAATTAAAGGCTATCTTGTACTGAATTAAAATGAACATTAATTACACCCAATCTTATGGGATAAAATGAAGGCAGTTCAAAGAGACAAGTTCATAATATTAAGTGACTATGTAAAAAAAAATTGGAAAGATCTCACAATACAAAATTAACAGCAAAACTGAAATCTCTAGAGCATGGGGTTTCCATCTGTAGTCACATATCAGTTACCCAATATATCAGGTATGATTCATATCAGTAGCAATATTTCATTACGATGCAGCAAGAAAATAAATTTATTATTAGGGGTCATTACAACATGAGTAACTATATTAAATGGTTACAGCATTCGGACTTTTGATAATCACTGCACTTCAACAAAAAGAATTCTCACTTAAAATGAGTAGATGGAAAGAAATAAGCAAACACAGATCTGAAATTAATAAGAGAAATGAACAGCATAAGTAATACAAAGATCAATTAAACAAAGGAGTTGTTTCCTTGAAGAAGTCAATAAAAGTGACAAATCTTTATCCAAATTAAATATAAGACAGAGAAAGAAAATCCAAGTAAACAAAATCGAAACAAAAAAGAGAACATAACAACAGACACCGAGGAAATCCAAGAAATCAAAAACTCTACTCCATAATATTGAAAAATCTAAAAGAAATGAACACTATTCTTGGTAGATACAACTTACCAAAGTTAAATCAAGACCAGATAAAGAATTTTAATATACTTATACCCCAACCCAAAGAATGAGAAATAGGGATCAAAGTCTTCCAATCAAAAACATCCCAAGGCCAGGTGATAGCATTCTATCAAATTTTTAGAAAACAACAAATCTTCAAATTATTCCACATTCCACAAAATAGAATCAGAAATTACATTACCCAAACCTTTTACAAGGCCAAAGTTACCTGCTGGGAGCCAGCCCCAACATTGGTCTTCTTTCTTGCGTTGGTTCTTCTTGAGGCAGCGGAAAGGGGAAGAACGTCGCGAGAGGTAAGACTTTGTTGTACGAGATAAGGGGGTAAGACTCTCTTACGAGATATTTAGGATTGCTGTATAATAATAAGTTTGCTTATCTAAGTCTAAGTTACTACGTTACTGTAGCTGATTTACTTATCTATGTCTCAGTCACTATGCTGCGCTACTGTAACTGACCTACCGTCTGTGTTCCTCTGAGGCCAGAAACTGCAGTCTCTGGCATTTAGCACCTCATTCTGAAACAGCAGGAGATAAAGTAGAGGATTATTTGCTGGAGCCTTTCCCCTTTTGTCCCTATGCCTCTTGCTTGGCAGGCTTGGGGAAGTTTGGAACAATAAACTTCTATTGAACCAAGAGAAGTGAATAGTGCTTGCAGAAGGAAAAAACTTCCACATAACCAAATATGCATAAACATATACAATTTCACACACAGATTCAATAAATGCGCATTTATACATTTCCACTCAAAATCATTTGGGCCCAACTTACATACATTTTCACAATTACATTCTTACATACACACATGCATACATTCTCACAATTACATACTACACACACATCCATACTTACATATGCATATGGAGCAAAGACCAAGCACTGGTGCAGAAAGAACTCACTCATTCTGGATGAAAGATGAGTTCCAATCTTTATTACATAGAGAAAGAAATAGCTTCTACCCTTTTAATGCTGGGTGAATTAAACCCAAGTTTGTAAGAGAAAAGGCTTGTTCCTTTTAATAAGACTAAGCCTACGTTGCTATTGAGAAATGACCTGTTCTGTTCCGTGGTAAGGAGAAACCTGCCTGCGCCTTCAGCTCTCTCCAGCTTCTTCCTTTTTCCTCTTTTCCTCCGCATTCTGCACATTGCTCTCTTATGTTACCTATAGTCTCTAAGTTATTTCTCTCTGAATTTCTTCTCAGCCCAGATCTTATTAACTCAGTTCTCTTCAGATCAAAGCTGACTCTTCCGCTCAGTCCCTTTCCAGCTCAGCCTTCTGTGTTCTGTCCTTCCAGTTCAGTCCTTCTCTCTCAGTCTTTCTGTGTCTCTTCTCTTTGTCTTCAGCACTTAAACATCTTTCAGAATTCATGATCACGTGTTACAAAGTTCATCACAAGTTCATATGAAAGATCAAAGCATAAATTGAAATAGAAGTATAAAACAGAGAATGTTTACATGAATATCCATCAGGAGTAATAATCTGGTTAAACATTCATCACCAGTGTCAGCTCTACAGGTTCACTGAAGGTCTAAAACCATAGTTGTTAGTGAAGTTTTGTATAGATAAACCCAGTCAATATCTTATCCTCTGTGCTTGCACCTGTATAGAATCATTTGTTCTCTATTTATGACTCTTGATAATTGTTTTACAACCACTTGGAATGTGTTCTGAGTAGGAGAAAGTCTGGTTACTATCTAAGAGCAATTAACTGGTGACACTTGGGAGACTGACAGAGTTCTCACTGCAATTTTGACTACTAGAAAGAGACTTAATAGCAGTCCCACTATAAAAGAGCTTAATAATCATAGCTATAATTTTAGGAATTCTTATAGGATCATCATTAAGACTAAAGAAGTCATCTATTTGTCTGTATAGCATTACTACAAGACAGTACAACTTCGTACGTCTGCAGAGATCTGCTCAAGAGGGGTGTGCTATTACTCAATGATTGTTATATATGTCTAATAATAACAACAGGAAAAGCATTTTAATAGCAGGAATCTTTCCCAAAAAGTCTTGCTTAATAAGCGTGAACCAGTCACGGATTATATAATACTCTGAGGCTGGCCATCTCAAGATGGTCACCTGCTAGTTATTAGCTTGTCCTGTTATGGCTCCTGACAGTTATCATGAAACATATACCACATAAAACTCCCAGGAAGGAAAATTATAGATTAATTTTCCCTATGAACATGGATGCAAGCAACTCAATAAACTATTTGCAAATCAAATCCAACAACATATCAAAAAGATCATCCAGATAATCAAGTAGGTTTCATCTCAGAGATGAAGGGATGATTCAATATACTAACAAATTCTATCAGTGTAATACATATTCACTGATAAAACAATTCAATCAGTGTTCACAACATAAACAAACTGAAAGACAAAAATTGCGTGGTCATCTCATTAGCTACAAAAAAATCCTTTGACAAAATCCAACTCCACTTCATGACAAAGGCCCTGGGTGTTCTGTTTCAGTACTCAGTGTTTGTCTGTAGGTATCTCTGTGTTTCAGTCAGATGCTGACTAAAGTCTCTCAAAGGATAGTTTTACTAGTCTCCTGCCTGCAAACATAACAGAGCATTAACAATAGAATCAGGGACTAGTGCTTGCCCATGGGACAGTTCTCAAGGTAGGCCGGTTATTGTTTGGCCATTCCCTCAGCCTCTGCTCTATCTTTGTCCCTGTATTTCTTGTAGACAGAACAAATTTTGGGTTAAAAGTTTTGTGGGAATATTAATGGTCTCATCCCTTCACTGGGAGTCAGGAAAATTCAAACCAAACCTTCTTTGAGATTTCATCTGTCCCCTGTCAGATTAACAGCAATCATACATATGAATAATAGCATGGATATGAGAAAAGGGAACATTTATTCATTATAATTTCAAGCAATTTGAACATAGATTAGCATGTGATTGAAGATTTACTTAGCTCTAGATCTTTCATCACCTTTGTGTAGATCCTGGTTCCCAAGTAATATTTATTCTAAATTTTATGTGTTCTCAAGTAATCTTCCTATATGAATATTCTCCAAATGTACTTCGTAGCTCAGCTTTAAATAGGTTTGACTTCCTTGAGTGGTAGCTGAAAACCCAATACAAGAGGCAGTCTGATGAATAAAGCTGAATATTAGGTTTATTGTACTTTTCTTCATATATATATGTATATATATATGCTATACAAATCTATATTATAGTATAAAATATGTTTATGATTTTAATAATAAATAATATGTAACATGACATGGAAAGCTTTATTATGTCTCATGTGTGCTAAGACTATAATTATATTGTAGAATAAATTATATAATGGCATATTACTATACTGGTACTATGACTTTATATGTATGCATGTAGACCTGTAGGCATTAAGTTTTCTTTGATTTGACTGAACATGGACTGGGAACTTGGTTAAGAGCAACAAAGACAAATAAAAATGAAATCTTTTTGATGTTCCATGAAATAATATTAAAAATCTTGAAATTGCTATTTGGGTCACCAATCTCACGTTTAATTATAAAAGTAATGTAAAATTCGTAACTATGTATAATGACAAACACAATCATAATAATTTAATACAGTATTAACACATTATATATGCCCTCTTTACATGTATGAATATGTCCAAAGATGTTAACATAGTATTTAAAAGTGACATAAAAATGATAAATTATTATTTTAAAATGCATTAAAATAAGTGTATCAGAGAATATCATAAAAGAAGAAAGTGAGATGAATAAAGACCTATGCAATTTTTATCACATCCCTATATACATATTTCTTATATAGTATTGAAAAATAGTTATATTTATATCTGAATATGTTTGATGATATATATTCATAATATAACAATGAGCCATAATTTCTAAAACACTCTAGTTTGAATATTAACCCTTTTAACTGATTCCACTCTTGTGTCCTAGAGTATAGTTATTTTATTATATGTGCTGCCGAAGCGAGCACATATAGTTATTTTATATATGTTAGTGTTCAGGTTATATCTATTTAAAATGCTTACATTCTAATAATTTAATACCACATTTTATATTGTATACAGATAGTGTGCATTATTAGGGCATCTCTTATTATGTTATCAAACAATAAAATCAGTTTTTAATATTTGAGAATAAACCAATAACACAGTTGACTCTGTGAGTAGTTTCCAGGTGCAAAACACTTGTTTATTCGCTTTGCCAGCATAAGGCTATTTCCAACCTTATTACCAAAGGAAAATTCAAGGTCTTCATTCACATTGTGCTGAGAATATCTAGCAGAGATTTAATTAAGCTAAGAATGTAAAGTGTTCTTCAATTATTTGTATTTCATGCATAGATATCACTGAAGTCTTTCTAATTGAAAATTCTGGATGGTGTACTTTATAAATCTCTTGGAAAATAAACAACACTTATTTATATCTTTCATGGCTGGAGGTCAGTACATTGTGTGAACCTATAAAAGGATTTGGTTTCCATGATTATGGGCATATTTCCACATTAACTATTTTAACTGAGATTGACTGCTTTAGATCAATGAAAGAGAATATATTTCATCATATCACCATGTCACTGCTGGGGTAATGGTATTGATTGGTTGCTCTCAAATATTTCCTCACCTTAATTTTTACTATGGAGGATTCCCAAAAGCATCAACACACACTCACTGTTCTTCTCTCCTCTCCTCTCCTCTCCTCTCCTCTCCTCTCCTCTCCTCTCCTCTCCTCTCTCTCTCTCCTCTCCTCTCCTCTCCTCTCCTCCTCTCCTCTCCTCTCCTCTCCTCTCTCCACCTATTTTCTCCTCTCCTCTTCTCTTCTCTCTGTTTTCCTCCTTTTACCTCTTCCTCTCCTGTCGTACTTCTCCTGCTCTCCCTGTTCTTCCTCTCTCCATCTACTTTTCAATATCTGTTTCTCTCTCCCATCCCCCTTTTCTCTCCCCCAACCCCCATATTTTCTTAGAATTTCCTACATCTTTTTCCAGAAATTCTACCATCTGTACTGTGGGAGATGTGTGTAAATGTTTGTATTTTCCTTCTGCACCCGACAAACCTTTATTTTGCCACAATAATAAAGGCAACAAATGTTCACAATTTCCAAAGGTTCAACATTTGCAAGGAAAACAAAAATGCTCAATAGAAATAAGTGCTCATTTGCTGGGATGGAGCCAAGTGCAAGCAGATGTTTAGCTTTTGTGGACTCTTTTTTTTTTCCCAATTTGATGGATATTAGAAGACATTATTTTATCTTAAAATGTTAGTTGATTCTAGCATCAATATTCTAATTCATGAGTGCATGCTATTTAAGCTATATCTTGCTTATTCCAAACATATTAGACATCATATTTTAAAAAGACAAACAAAATCTGTACTCCATAGGCCCTACCATAATACAGTTGTAGACAAGTCTTCTGGGTCATATTTCTTGACCAGTCATGTGGCTTAAGAAAATATGATTTCCTTTCTATATCATATTTAATTTTGTGAATTGAGATATAAATTATTTAAATTTTCATAGTTCATACCCTCCTTTTGTACCTTAATACTCATAGAAAAAATAATGACAGTTAAAATTCCCAAGGGGCAAAATTTTGATAGATTAATTCATCTGTATTCTCATCAACTTGGACACATAGTTAATTGTATACCTTATACAAGTAAAGAGAAATTTTCTGTAGTAAAATGAATTAGTTGAATGCTATAAAAAAAGACTGTGTAGTTGAAAATTACTTTATATTAGACCTGTGACCTCAACTGTAGTCCTTAGCTCCTGAAGGTCAAGATATCTCTAAAACAGATAAAGTAATATAATCTGTCACATAGATTTGTAATGAAAATTCAATTAGTATTACAAAACCTAACTCCCCAGACTATTAGCAATGATTCATACATTTTATTTGATTTGCCAATGCATTGGAAGTATACATACATTTAAATGCTTCCTAAGAATATACTAATAAGGAAATACATTTGTGTCAGGAACATTATCACCCAACAACAGAATAGTTGTAATTTGACATACAGAAATCTCTTTAGGTCTTTTTTCTAGTATACACTGTATGAAGTCCAGTATCTTAAGGATAACATGAGTCATCTCTTTGATTGCTCAAAATCTGGATATTCTATAATGGGTTCCAGTAAATGTTCATGGCTCTCAATAGAGATTAGCAAGAAATCCAGTTGTGTTTACTAAATTTTAACCATAAATTAATCTACTTTTCAAAATGTATTTGTAAAAAAACATCATCTGACATGTTCATAGATGTATGTGTTGCTTCCTAATTACTCTCTCCCCTGCTACTCTTAATCTACCTCCTGTTACTGCCAACTATGGTTCTTCTTTATAAGTACCTTCGCAATATCCCATATTCATGAGAACTTTTGTGTGTGTGTGTGTGTGTGTGTGTGTGTGTGTGTGTGTGTGTGTGTATGTCGCCAAAGTATAAACCTTACTATCCGTGAAATCATGGTTTTGGAGACTAATGGCTTGTTTCACCACTGGGTAGACAAGTGGATACTATGCTTGCCCTTCTCTTGGTTGCCAATAGTTCAGGAATAACTGATAGGGTCCCATGAGTACTATTTCCATTGTCTATGTTTTCCTGTCTGGTCTTGTTTAAGCCAAGTGACAAGAGCCATAGTTGCTGTGAGTTTATGTTTGCTTATATGACTGCATCTCACAGCTGGCTTTTTCTCCATATTCTAGCTCTTAATTTTTTTCTGCAATGATCAATATGCCTTAAGAAAATTATAAATATCTTTTTTAGGACTGAGCACTCAGCATGTTTTTTTAGTCTCAGTATTCTGTGCAGCCAAGGGGTTTCTGTATTCACCTCTGCTCACTAAAAAGGAGCAAAGCCTGAGAATAGCCTTTGCCTCTTATATAAATGTAGTTATGTAGAAGAAGGTTTTTCTATGACTATGTTGCTATAATAGGCTCCCCTCTAGGGCCCAAGAGCTCCTAAGCCATTGTTCTTTGATGGGATTTACAATAATAGGTACAGATTCTTTCCTATGAAGCAGACCCCAATTCAATGAATAAGTAGTTGATTATCACTATACAAACTGTGCAATTAGTATACTAATAGGAGTACTTTCTCTCGCAGGCTAGTAGTGTAGTTCATAGAGACCATTCATTAATGTATTGGAAACCATGTGCATCAAGAAAGCTAGGCAGTAGCGATAAAGTTTCTAGTTCAGTTTCAGCTTGACTGTTTTTTATATCTTGCCTTCAAGGTATGTTATGTCATTAACAAAAGGATTCTATTAACCATTTATTTGGTAAATCAAGGGAAATCCCAAACTGCGAATTGTTTTAAGGGTTTCAACAACTCCTATGTATATTTCAAACATTTGGCACTGGGGATTTTTGTTTAATGATGTATTACATGTAGGAATGCTATGGTGTAGCCTTTCAGGTAGTCTATCTTCAAATTCTCTTTTGTCTTTTTGGTTTACAAAGTAGTAGATTTCTATGTTACATTTTTATACTGTTTTCATTTAGGTCAATGATCACTATCTTATTCTTTATTTTCCACAATCATCCCAATCTCCATGTAATAATAAACCGATCTTTACTTGACATTAATAATACAATAATCACTACATGGAAACCTACCAACCACATGGACCATGGAATCAGGAAGGCATTCTTCACTCTCCCCATGTCCTCTAATTTCAATCCTACAGTCTCTTGACCATTTCTGTAACAGACCACCTGCTTCATCCTACCATTCCTACTCTGAGTGGATCATACAGAGCTTCTGCTACAACCTTTGAACCCCTTGTCTCAGTCACCAACTCTTGAAGTAACTCCTTGGAAACCCCTGACCACACCACTTGGCTGGCCAGGAAATCAGGTAACAAGCTTCTCAATCTCTCTTGTCCAATAATTCAAATCTCCCAATCTTATGCCTAGTTTTACAGAAGATCATCTGTGTGTCCCCTCCTTTTCTGCCCCCCATTCACAGGGGACAGCACAAGTCTTAGTGGCCTAGAAGTATATACTATAGATTTATCACTGTCCAAGAATTCAATTATTAAAGAAAATGACTTTCTTTCAAAAATGACCAAAAATATTTTAAATCTTTCTTTTACAATGAAACAAACAAACAAAAAATTCCCTGTCTTTTTGCAGAATATTTATAAATAATAATATAATAATATAATGTTAAATAATATAAATAATGTTATAATAATAGTTTATTTTATCATTCATCTATAAAATATAGAAATTGTTTTCAAGATAAGTAAGACTCTTTGACAGCTTGGTAGGTTAGTGTTCTCTTTGCAAGGACAGATGAAGAGAAACTGTGAAAAATAGTTACCAGTGAAGAATACATCTAGATGTTTCAGTCTCTTTGAGATACGGGAGTGTAAATTCAAACAGAACTGTCATATGTAGGATTTCACAACACAAAGATAATAATTTATTATTTTAGCTGTGCATAAATACAATAGAAATACAGAAGGGACCTTCCTGACTACCAGGTGGTAAATCTAATGGGAATGGAAACATTAGTGAAAAAAGTAGTAGCATGACTCCATTATTGAATTCTAGTATTGCTTGTCTTAAGAATATGTGTTTATCAGAAGCTGTCTGCCCAACTGTATGAAGTATAAGGTGTCCTACTGTTCAGATTTATGAATATCTAATTTCTATCGTAGTCTGTGTTTAGACTAACAAGAACATTGGTTTCTTTCTCTGATAATTTTGCAGACAGCTCTTTTCAGTTGGGAGCATATTTTTTAATTATATTCTCTATTCCTCAAGAATAGCAACTCAAGAATGGTGAAAGAAGGGAGAGGTAACAAAAGTCTTAGACCCAAAATGTGTCCTGCCTACAAGATATTCAGGGACAAAGATAGAAGACTTTCTGAGGGGATGGCCAAACAATGACTGCCCCACATTCAAATCCATCCCAAGGGCAAGAATCAATTCCTGGCATGATTAGTGATACTCTGCTATGCTTTCAGACAGGAACCTAGCATTACTGTCCTTTAGGGGAACTCCACAGAGCAACCAATAGAAAGATATGCAGAGGTTGGGGTTTAGCTCAGTGGTAGAGCGCTTGCCTAGAAGCGCAAGGCCCTGGTTCGATCTGAGCTCAAAAAAAGAACCAAAAAAAAAAAAAAAAAAAAAAAAAAAGATATGCAGAGACTCACACCCAAACTTTACATGGAACTCCAGGATTCTTAGAGAAAGTTGGGCCTAGGATTTAGGGACTTGAAGAGGACAGAGACTCTACAGAAAGACCAACAGAGTAAAATGATCTGGACCCTTGGGGGCTGCTAAAGAGCAAGCAAGGGCTGGACCTAGGCCCTCTGCACATTTGTATCAGATGAAAAGTTTGGGCTTGATGCATGTCTCTTAATAACTGGAGCTGGGGCGATCCCTGAGCCTGTTGCCTGCCTCCCTACTTGACTATGGATCCCATGCCCCTGAAATGGACAGTTTTCTCTGGTTTCAGTGGAATAGGATGGGTCTAGTCTGGCAGTGATTTGATGTTCATAGCAGTGGGCAGTATAGTGTGTGGGGTGACATGCAACGGGGCTTCCCCTTATCTTTTAAGAAAAGGAAGGTACAATGTGGGTAGGACTTACAAGAGTGTTACTAGGAGGAGAGTGACTGCTGATATTGTGTTGTAAAGTGAATAAATAAGTGATTTTTAAAAAGGCAGGATGGGTACACTTATGAGTAAATATTGAGAGCCTATTCTACATTTTAAAGCAAAATTACTTGTTTTGACAAATGTAAACTAGATGAGATAAAATCTAATTTTTGACTCTGAATGTTTGTCAACTGATTCCTTATGAAGAGAATATGAATTGTAACTTTTAGAAGGAATTCAAGGTACTATATTATAAGAGGCCCTGGGGAATGGAAGATCCTGAAAATCACTATAGGCTTCTTTAAAGCTAGGATGTCTAAACTGAAATCAGAGGCTATATAGGTTTTAGTTGCAAACTGTAAAACTGTATATTTAATTAATGATGAATATTCAAAATATACAAAGTATTATATAAATTAATAGCAAGGAGGCAAGAATCTAAGTAAAAATGGGAACAAGGAAATCTGACTAAAATTGTCCCAGATTATAGGAGAGTGACCAACAGGTATGAGGAAAAAAAATAATAATAATTACCACTGCAAAAATCAAAACCCAAACTGAAATAATTTGGCAGTTTACATCTGTGTCTTAGTCCAGTTGAGAACTCTGATAGAAGAGTTGCTGGAAGGACTGAAGGCCCTGAAGTGAATAGAAACCCCACAGGGAGCAAAACAGAGTCCACTATCCTGGACATATTAGGAGCTATGAGAGATAGAGCCACCAATGAAAAAACATATATAGGCTGGAAGGAGGCCCATGACACATATGTAGCAGATATGCAGCTCAATCTCCATGTGGGTTACCCACCAACTGAGCAGAGACTCTCCCTACAGCTATAGCTTGTCTGGGGTATCCATTCCTAAATAGGGTTGCCTTGTTGCCTCAGTAGTAGAGGGTGTGATTAATCTGAAAGAGACTTGGTATGTTATGATGGGGGGATAACCAGGGGCCCCATACCCTGAGAGGAGAAGGAGAGAAGGGATGGGGGAAGGACTCTCTGAAGGGGGTGATCAGGAGGGGAGGCAGAGTTTGGAATGTAAATAAACTAATTAAATTAAAACAAACGAAAGAAGCAAATCTCAGCTATTTGTATTTAATCATTTGAAAACTCTCTGATATTTCCAAGTTTGAAAGATAGAATTTTAAATTAGCTCAAAACTCAGCAACAGGATCTGACTCAGGAAGACAGATTGTTAAAAATTCAGGAGAACTGGTTCAGAGACACTGACCCTCCCGCTTAACACCAGACCGAGTAAATGAGTAATGGGTTTTGTTCTGCCCCTGTGGTGTTTGTTTAAGTCCCCTTTGTGCCCTCCATCCATTGTGTCCTGCACGGAGTATTCCAGGAAATCTGATGGCCAATCCTCACCAGATGTGTTTCAGATGCAGATGCCTCATCAACTCTGACAAACATTTACCCTAAAGGACAATCAGGATCTGTTCTCAGGAGAATGCTTGACCTTTCCCCTCATTCAAACCCTAGAGTCTTAAGAACAATCCTGTGTCATTGAGAGTTTCCCCTTATGACATTTTCGGTATTTCCTTTTGACATCCCCCGCATCTCCTGGAGCTTGTGACTTCTTCCTATAAAAAGCCCTTCTCCCAGCAACTCCGGGTCGACACCTCTGTCTTCTGTGTGGGATATGTATTGGCCTGGAGATCTCTGTAGTAGGTCTCCGTAATAAACCTTGCCTTTGCATATATTACATCCAAAATGGTCTCTCTGTGTCTTGGGTCCGCGATTTCCCGAGACTTGAGTAAGGGTCTCTCTTCGGGGATCTTTCAAGTTCAATTTTTTTTCTTTTTTCAATTAATTAATTGATTAATTGACTGATTGGTTGGTTGATTTACTTATGTATTTTATATCCTGATCATGCACAGATCCCTTCTCTCCTTGGAGTTCTACCTGCCTAGCCAGCCAGGGGTTGGGGAGGCTTGTCTTATTTCTTGTTGGTTCTTTTTGAGGCAGCAGAGGTAAAAGAGCTTCAGCAGAGGGGAAGACTTTTGTCTTACAAGATACTTCAGGTTGCAGTATAATAAAAAGTTTACTTATCTAAGTCTCAGTAAGTTACTAAGCTACTGTAGCTGACTTGTCTTCTGCATTCCTCTGAGCCCGGAAACTGCAGTATCTGGTACTTAGCACCACATCCTAATAAAGCAAAGGATTAAGTACACAGCCTTTGTTCTATCTCAGCAGGAGCTTCTAACCTCTAACTTTCAATCTGCTAGTCTGAAAATACAGGGACACTCAGAAAAGCCAACCTTGAAAGAAAATGTAAAATTCAAAATGCTCCTACCACAAAACATCCAAGAAATCCAGGACACAATGAGAATATCAAACCTAAGGAAATAGGTATAGAAGAAAATGAAGATTCCCTACTTAAAGGGCCAGTAAATATCTTCAACAAAATTATAGAAGAAAACTTCCCTAATGTAAAGAAAGAGATGCCCATGAACACACAAGAAGCCTATAGAACCCCACCCAGATGGGACTAGAAAATTTGTCCCTTCACATAATAGTCAGAACAGGAAACACACAAAACAAGGAAAAATATTAATGCAGAAAGTGAAAAAGGTCAAGTAACATATAAAGGCAGATCTATCAGAATTATACCAGACTTCTCACCAAAGACTATGAAAGCCAGAAGATCCTGAGCAGATGTCATACAGATTCTAAGAGAACACAAATTGTTGGCAGCGATGCCCTTGAAGCCCTCCATTGTTAATGTTATTATTATGGTTAGAATTAAGTATGACTGGGTTCATGGAAAATCCCCAGCCAGCTGCAGAAGACTAATACAAATCTGGTAGTCAAAATAATAAACATAAGATAAAGATTTCTAGACAAATATCAGGTACCAAAGTTAAATCCGGATCAGATAGATCATCTAAACAGTCCCTGAACTCCTAAAGAAATAGAAGCAATTATTAAAAGTCTACCAGCCAAAAAAAAAGCCCAGAACCAGATGGGTTTAGTGCAGAATCCTATGACCTTCATAGAAGACCTAATACCAATACTGTGCAAACTACTCCACAAAAAAAAAAAAAAAACAAAAAACAAAAAACAAAAAAAAAAACAAAAACAAAAAAAAAAAAACAAAAAAAAAAAAACAAAAACAAAAAAACCCAAAAAACAAAAACAAACAAACAAAACAACACAGAAGTAACACTACCAAATTCCTTCCATGAAGCCACAATTATGCTTATACCTAAACCACACAAAGATGCAACAACGAAATTGAACTTCAGACCAATTTCCCCTATGAATATCAACACAAAAGTACTCAATAAAATTTTCACAACCCGAATCCAAGAACACATCAAAAAGATCATCCATCGTGATCAAGTAGGTTTCATCACAGGGATGCAGGGATGGTTCAATATACAAAATCCATCAACATAATCCACTATGTAAAGGAACTCAAAAGAAAAAAACCACATGAACATCTCATTAGATGCTGAGAAAGCACTTGAAAAAATTCAACACCCTTTCATGTTAAAAGTCTTATAAAGATCAGGAATCCAAGGCCCATACCTAAATATAGTAATGGCAATATACAGCAAACCAGTAGCCAACATCAGACTAAATGGAGAGAAACTGGAAGCAATCCCACTGAAATCATGGACTAGACAAGACTGCCCACTCTCTCACTCTTATTCAATATAGTTCTCGAAATCTTAGCCAGAGCAATCAGACAACAAAATGTAAGTCAAAGGGATTCAAACTGGAAAGGATCAAAATATCACTATTTGCAGATGATATGATAGTATACTTAAGTGACCCCTTTAGTAAACTACTCAGCTTTGATAAACATATTCAACAAAGTGGCTGGATATAAACTTAACTCAAACAAATCAGTAGCCTTCCTCTACTCAAAGGATAAACAGGGTGAGAAAGAAATTAGGGAAATGACACACTTCACAATTGTCACAAATAACATAAAATACTTCGGTATGACTCTAACCAAGCCAAGCGAAAGATCTGTATGACAAGAACTTCAAGTCTCTGAAAAAAGAAATTGAAGTTCTTAGAAGATGGAAAGACCTCCAATGTTCATAGATTGCCAGGATAAATATAGTCAAGATGGCCATTTTGCCAAAAGCAATCTACAGATTCAATGCAATCCTCATGAAAATTCCAATCCAATTTTTCATACAGTTAGACAGAACAATTTGCAAATTCATCTGGAATAACAAAATCCCAGGATAGCTAAAACTATCCTCAACAATAAAAGGACTTCTGGGGTGATCACTATCCCTGAACTCAAGCAGTATTACAGAACAATAGTGATTAAAAACTGTATGGTATCAGTACAGAGACAGGCAGGTAGATCAGTAGAATAGAATTGAAGACCCAGAAACGAACCCATACACCTATGGTCACTTGATTTTTGACAAAGGAGCTAAAACTATCCAGTGGAAAACAGATAGCATTTTCAACAAATGGTGCTAGTTCAACTGGATGTAAGCATGTAGAAGAATGTAAATTGATGCAGTTTTATAAACCTGTACAAAGCTTAAGTCCACGTGGATTAAGGACCTGCACATATAACCAGATAAACTCAAACTAATAGAAGAAAAATGGAGAAGAGCCTTGAACACATGGGGACTGGGGAAGATATCCTGAACAGAACACCAATGGCTTGTGTTCTAAGATCAAGAATCCACAAATGGGGCCTCATGAAATTGCAAAGCTTCTGTAATGCAAAGGACACTGTCATTAGGACAAAACTTCAACCAACAGATTGGGAAAAGATCTCTACCAATCCTAATACAAAGAACTCAAGATTGTAGACACCAAAGAATCAAATAACCCTATTAAAATATGGGGAACAGAGCTAAACAAAGAGTTCTTGGTGGAGGAATATTGAATGTCTGAGAAGTACCTAAATAAATGTTCAACATCCATAGTCATCAGGGAAATGCAAATCAAAACAACCCTGAGATTCTACCTCACACCCGTCATAATATCTAAGATCAAAAACTCAGGTGACAACAGATGCTGGTGAGAATGTGGAGAAAAAGGAATACTCCTCCATTTTTGGTGTGATTGCTAGCTGGCACAACCACTCTGGAAATCCATCTGGAGATTCCTTAGAAAACTGGATATAATACCATCTGAGATCACAGTTATAATATTTTGGGCATATACCCAAGTGATGTTCCAACATATAATGAAGACATATGTTCCACTATGTTCATACCAGCCTTATTTATAATAGCCAGAAACTGGAAAGAACCCATATGCCCTTTAATAGAGGAATGGATACAGAAAATGGGTACATCTACACAATAAAGTACTACTCACGTATCAAAAACAATGACTTCGTGAAATTCATAGGCAAATGATGGAACTAGAAAATGCTTTCTTGAGTGAGGTAACCCAATTCCCCAAGAAATATCCATGGTACTCACTGATAAGTCGATGGTAGCCTAAAAGCTAGAATTACCCAAGATACAATCCACAGACCACAGGACACTCAAGAAGGATGACCAAAGTGCTTCATTTCTTCTTAAAAGGGGGAATAAAAATATTCATATAAGGAGATATGGAGACAAAGTTTGGAGCAGAGACTGAAGAAATGACTATTCAGGGCCTGCTCCACCTGGCCATCCAGCCCATATATAACAGCCACCAAAACTAGACAATATTGATGAAGCCAAGAAGTACATGCTGACAGGAGCCTCATATAGCTGTCTCCTGAGAGATTCAGCCAGAACATGAAAAATACTGAGGAGAATGCTTTCGGCCAACCAGTGAACTAAGAACTCTGTCCCTATTGGAGGAGTTAGAGAAAGGATTGCAGGAGCTGAAGGGGCTCGTGACCCCATAAGACCAACAATATTGGGGGGAGGGGAATGGGGAGAGAATGGAGAGTGGAACACTAATAGAGAAGGGGAGGGGGAGGGGCTAGGGGGATGTTGGCCCGGAAACCGGGAAAGGGAATAATAATCGAAATGTAAATAAGAAATACCCAAGTTAATAAAGATGAAAAAGAAAGAAAGATAAAAAAAGAACAACAATATCAACCCAAGAGAGTTCCCAGGGAATAAACCACAACCTAAAGAGACATTGGTTAGACCCATTGCTCCAGCTGCATATGTATTAGAGGATGGCTTTATTGGGCACCAATGGGAGGAGAAGCCCTTGGTCCTGTCAAGGCTGGACCCCCTAGTGTAGGCGAATGTCAGGGTGGCAAGGTGGGAAGGGGTGGGTTATTGGGGAGGGTGAACACCCTCATAGAAGAAGGGAAAGAGGCTATGGGATAGCGGCTCTTGGACTATGGACAGGAAACCAAGAATAGGAATAACATTTGAAATGTAAATAAAGAAATATCCAGTAAAAAGAAAAGGAAAAATAGAAAAGTGATTATAATGTTTATAACTAAGTTGTAAAATGTTTCCTATGAATATTATCTAAGGGGAAATGCAGAAAGATCCTCAGAGATAAAAGGGAAAAATTATTTCTTAAGGGAATAAGGTTCCTTCTCTCTCTCTTTGTCCTCCATAGTTATATATCTTTCAGAATACATGATCACATGTTACAAAGTTCATTGCAAGTTCACACAGAAATCAAATCATAAATAGAAATGGAAGTTTACAACAGAGTATTTTAAATGCATATCCATTAGGAGTAATTATCTGGCTAAACATCCATCACCTGTCTCAGTTCTACAGGTTCACTGAATGTTTAAAACCATATCTAAGTTTATTAGTGAAGTTTTGTATAAATAGAGCCAGTCAATATTTTATCTTCTGTCCTAGCACCTATAATAAATCATTAGCTCCCTTTTTATGACCTTTGGTTAATTGTTTTAGAACTCTTGGAATGTTCTCTGAGTAGGAGAAAGTTTAACTACTATTTAAGAGCAATTAATTGGTGATACATGGGAGACTGGCAGAGTTCTAATTGCAGTTTTGACAATCAGAAAAAGACATAATAGCAGTACCCTATAAAAGAAGTTAATAATCACTGATATAATTTTAGGAATTCTTATAGGATCATTATTAAGACTTAAGAAGTCATCTATTTCTCTATATAGCATCACTACGAGAGAGTACATCTTCGTAAATCTGTAGAAATCTGCTCCAAAGCGGTGGGCTATTACCTAGTGATAGTTATATATGTTTATTAATAACAGGAAAAGCATATTAATAGCAGGAATCTTTCCTAAAATAAATTCCTTATATCCTTGCTTAATAAGGGCAAACCTGTCACAGATTATACAATAGTGTGAAGCAGGACATCTTAGTGGGATCACCTGCTAGTTATTAGCTTGTCCCATTTTAGCTCCTGAAACCACCCTTACATAACTATACCCCCATTAGTTCCACCTTTCTCCTCAGAGAAGGAGAAACCTACCCCACTACCTTGAGTATCATCCCACATCCAGTCACAGGCCTAAGCACATCAATTCCAACTGAGGTCCGACCAAGCAATTCAGGTAGTCAGGGGCGATGCAATGGGAGGCAACAGAATCAGAGACAGCCCACACTCAATTTGCATGAAGGCCAAACTGCACATCTTCTATGAATGTGTAGGGGACCTAAGTATAGTCCCTGCATACTCTGTGATTGGTGGTTCAGTCTCTGTGAGCCCCGTGGGCGCAAGTTAGTTGACTCTTTAGGTTTTTTTGTGTCTGTGAACAATCCAGCTCACTCAATTCTATTCCTCACTCTTTCCAAGACTCCATGAGCACTACCTGATGTTTGGCTGTACGTCATTTCATCTGTTTCCATTCACTACTGGATAAAGCTTCTCAGGAGACAGTTA
Source organism: Rattus rattus (assembly GCF_011064425.1). Taxonomy (NCBI): domain Eukaryota; kingdom Metazoa; phylum Chordata; class Mammalia; order Rodentia; family Muridae; genus Rattus; species Rattus rattus. The sequence goes on along the minus strand of NC_046172.1, from coordinate 123,509,873 downwards.
TGCTAGGTTCCTGTTTGCAAGCATAGCAGAGTATCATTAATAGTATAAGGGATTGGCTCGCTTACATGCAATGTGTCTCAAGTTGGGCCCCTTTTTGGCTGTCTGTTCCCTGAATCTCTGTTCTATCTTTAGCCCTGTAGGCGGGAGAAATTTTGGGTTGAAGGTTTTGTAGGTGGTTTAATATCCCTCTCCCTACACTGAAAGTCTGGCCTGGCTAAATGAAGGTATGCTCAAGAAAGACACCATAGTTTGTACTCACTTACATGTGGACATTAATGATATTCAGTTTTTATATTCTCTGCTGATGGAGTCACTGCCATAGACATCTCATGGTCTCCACCATACCAGGCCTTCAGCCAGACCCAGAGATTTACTTTATAGTTTTCATTCTTAATCAGCCCTCTCCCAAACCCCTTTATCCACCCATCTCCATTCTCCTTCTCATCGCCTCTCCCACACATTTCGCTCTCCCCATCCACATCCAAGGACTATTTTGTTTCCCTTTGTGAGAGTCACACATATTCCCTAAATTTTATGGCTAAGGTCTACATATCAGTGTACCATGTGTGTCTTTCTGTGTTTGGACTGCTTTACTCAGGGTGATAATTTCATTTCCATCCATTTTACCTGCAACTTTCATGATATCTTTGTTTTTACTAGCTGAATAGTATTCCATTTACTAGATTTTCCTAATCTATTCTTCAGCCAAGGGACATATAGGTTGTTTCCAAATCCTGGTTATTCTGAATAAAGCAGTTATGAACATAGTTGAACAAGTGTCCTTGAGGGATTGTGAAGCATCTTTTAGGTATATGAACAGGAGTTGTATAGCTGAGTCATAAGGTAGAACTATTCACAGTTTTCTGAAAAATGGCCAAATTAATATCCAAAGTGGTTGTAAAAGTTTACACTGCTACCCGCAATTGAGCTCCAAATCCTTGCAGTCACGGGATATCATTTTAGTTTTTGATTTTATCCATTCTTACTGGTGTCAAATAGAATCTCTGCATTGTTTTGATCTGCAATTCCCTGATGACTAAGGTCTTTGAACATTTCATTAACTACGTCTTGGTCATTCAAGATTTATCTGTTGAGAATTCTCGGTTTAGCTCTATAATCCATTTTTAAATGGGTTATGTGCTTTGTTGATGTTGAACTTCTTGAGGACTTTATATATTTTGGATATTAGACTCTGTCAGATATAGGATTCATGAAGAACTTTTTTCCATTCTGTAGGCACCATTTTTCCTATTAATGGAGTCTTTAACCTTACCAAAGCTTTTTCAGTTTCATGAGGTCCCAGTTATTAATTGTGGATCTCGACATTGTATTTATATTTGAAGTTCTAGCTAGAACAATAAGAAAACTAAAGGAGATCAAGGGGTTATAAATTGTAAAGGAGAAGTCTAAGTATCTTTATGCAAATGATGTGATAGTATACATAGGTGACCCACAAATTCTATCAGAGAATTCCTACAGCAGATAAACACCTTTAGAAAACGTGACTGGATACAAAATCAACTCACAGAACCAGTAGCCCTCATTTATACAAACAATTCATGGGACAATAAGGAAATTAGGAGCAGACACACTTTACATTAGCCACAAATAAGATAAAACAATGGGTGTAACTCTAACCAAGCAAGTGGAATAACTATGTCACAATAACTTCATCTCTTTGAAGAAAGGAATTGAAGAAGATACCAGGAGATGGAAACATCTCCCATGCTCATGGATCAGTAGTATTTATTGCCAATATCCAGCTTTGGCATCCAAGGGGTGGGTAAACCAAGGCAGGCAGTTGATGGAGGTCAATGCTTAGAGTAGCTTAATGGGGTTGGTCCAGATATTGACAGTTGTTACTGCCTATTAGCCAGTGATTAGAGAAAGTACTTATAAAACTTTTCTCTGATGCAACAAAGCTTAATTTACTGAAACTGTTACTCCCTGTTGCTAACAGAAACTTTGAACTCTTTAAATTCTTTGGGGTCAATGAGAAAACAAAAGGAAAGAGAGAAATTTCATACACAGACCTACACAAACATACACATTGAGTAAATGAAGCAGAAGGCAGGCTCCAGTAACTTCATACATACAAATACATACATGCATGCATACATACATTCATATATACTACAGACATGCATAGAAACCTACAAACAGATATACATATGATCACAGATTGAATGACTGGAACAAAGATCCAATAAACAGGTTCCAGTCATTTCACACATGGATATAAATACATATATATATATATGCATATATATACATATATATATATATAATTGGTGGATGGAACAAGTTCTCACACACACCAAGACAAACTTTACATATACACAAACATACAGGTTTGATGGATGGAACAAAGTTCCAACACATTCTCACACAGACTTTCCATATACCCATACATACACACACATCTATGCATATATACTTGGACGGTAGAAGGAACAAATTTCCAATATACTCTCACACAAACATTTCATACATACAAATATACATGTAGTTGATGGATGAAAGAACCAATGTTCCAACAATTTTATTCTTTCTCTTATGACTTACATATCTCAGGAAAATATTTCAAGCAATATAAAATTACAATGTGATTTCATTTCAACATTCTTTTGTGAATGACTATGAAAAAGCAATGTGTCCACCAATAACTTTACAAGAAAAAAGTTACATAGTACAGATAAAGAAAACAATTATTCTCAAGAACCTATGTACATTCATAACTAGTCAACTAGGTATAGATTAACAAAGTGTAAGTAAACAAGTATTCTCAAACAGTTTCTGTTATTGGCAGGTAGCAATTGGCAGTTGCAAAAAGATTATTTTGTTATTTATCTTTAAAAGTAATCTTACAAGGGAAGGGAATATCATTTGAAATAAAAATAAAAAATATCCAATAAAAAGGAAAAAAAAGAATATTAACAAAATCACAATCAGAAATTTGAATTTTGATATAAAACCACTCATATCTACTTTAAATCCTCAGAATTCATATATACTAAGCAGAAATTCTTAAACCATATCATGAAGCTGAGGGCGAAAATGGATATAAGAAATCAATTATCTCCAAGACAACAACAATGAGAATCACATCAGCCAGTGCTGCCATTGTTCTTGTTCCCTGACAATAAAGTGCCTTTCTGAACTTCAAATTATTTCCTAAGATTTTCTACATAAAAGACAGTTGCATAAACATCTTAAACTACCTTCATTAAAATTTTTATTTTTCCATATGTTTTCTTTTTTTTTTTTTTTTGGGGGGCTGATTTGCTTGTTTTTTTTTTCTCAAAAATGACACCACCTTTTATAGTGATAGAAATTATAAATCTGAGCCTAATTTCTGAAAGTTCCCTGTGCTTAATCTTGTGCTAGTGAAGACACTTTTCAACACCATGACAATCCAGAATGATCAGACCCTTGACCCTGGCTCACAACCTTGGTAACAGCAAAACTGGTCATGTGGTATAGATGAAATAGAACACTGAATGAGTGTATGTAGCATGACAATGCTACACTAGTCATTTACCTGTGCTGGGCCATCTGCTTCTTTTTTTTTTTTTTATTATTAATTTGGTATTTCTTATATACATTTGAAAAAGTTATTCCTTTCCGGTTTCCTGATGAAACATCCCCCCCTCCCTTCCTTATGGGTGTTCCTCCCAACCCCCGCCATTGCTGCCTCTCCCCAACAGTCTAGTTCACTGGGGGTTCAGTCTTAGCAGGACCCAGGGCTTCCCCTTCCACTGGTGCTCTTACTAGGATATTCATTGCTACCTACGAGGTCAGAGTACAGGGTCAGTCCATGTATAGTCTTTAGGTAGTGGCTTAGTCCCTGGAAGCTCTAGTTGGTTGGC
>NC_046172.1:123468589-123505904 GCF_011064425.1 Rattus rattus | reverse complement strand
AAAAGTGAGGAATAGCATGACAAAATAGAGGCTAGGGGCAGAGATTTCACAGATCAACTTTCTTAGTGAAGGCAGCCGCTGAAGTAGAGTTACAGGCTGTATATGATGAAGAAACTCTGGCACCGTGCGATTGTCAGCCTTAAGGCACCAGGACAAGAAATGCAGAATCAGGCAGACTTAAAAACATTCCTCAAGTCTTACAAGGTCCTAAGAAGGCAACTACAAACTTTACAAGTACACCTCAACTGCGAAAAATTATATAGATTCAATGGCAAGAAAGCGATAGTGAAGTCTTTTAGCCTTTGAAAATGCAAATACGAATGCAGGAAGTAATCAGACCTGAAGAGATGCTTTTAATAGTGAGTGGATTAGATATACAACACCAATTTGGATCTTGTTCTCCTGATGCAACTGTGATAAGGCTGCTGGGCAGCTAGAGATGACAAAGATTTCAAATGTTTGATTGTGGTAGTGAAGGTCATCAGATATTATAAGAAAAACCAAAAGTAATACACAAAGGGGACTGTGCACTCTGGAATTATGTCAAAGATGTGTAAATGAAGAGGTGGTTTGCTAAGGGTGTGGGCAATAACAGACAGATACAGACATCTTAGCAAAAACCAGGGGGCCTCTTAGAGCTGACCTTGAGCAGGGAGTTCTCTTCCTCAGGGCCAAATTAGCGACATGACTGAAATAGATGTTCTGCTGGGACAGAGAGCTGTAGAGGAGGGAGTCCTATGGACAGTTCCAAAAGCCTCAAAGACAACAGAATATTTTTGACAGAAACGTCTATAGAGTTGGCCAAACTAAAATACTGGTAAAACAATATTGAAATTGAGAGAATGGTTGATACTGGGCAAGATTGTGTCTCAAAATGCTTGGCCCACCTAGTTGGCCCGCTTCAAGGTGGATATACACGGTTTCAAGGGTGTTGGGACTTTGTCCCAGTAAAACAAAGCATGGTGACAAATACTTGGACCAGAAGGTCAGGTAGGAAAATTAGGGCATAAATGGCTGAAATATAGCCATTAACTTATGGGAAGAGATCTACTACAACAGTGGAAGCTCAGTGTATCCCTCAGTTTCCAGGGTCTGGCCCTGAAATTATCAACTCCCTAATACAGCTTTCAATCAGTCAGGAATATTGCTCAAGGACAATTAGAGACTGTCCAAGCGTATAAACAAAGATACAGCAGAGGCTGACAATTTAATTGCCCCAAGGACATATGTAACAACAGCCTTGCACCAAGGGTGTGACCCCAGTAACCATCTGGATTGATCAGGGTGGTCTGACAGAAAAAACTACAGGCATTAGGCGGCTAGTCAGGGCGCTGGAGCTCAACACTCAGAAGGTCACAGCCCTTAAATTCCTCAGTACTGTCATTAAGTCTACGGCACAAATGGAAGATATTTGGAGTCTCATGACAATTATTAATTAATCAATAATGGGTTCCCTGCAGCCTGGGATCCCACTGCCTTCTTTGTTGCCTAAGGAGTGGCCTATTATATGACAGTTGACAAAAGTTGTTTTTCATATTCCTCTACATGAAGGCGATAGGAAAGGTTTACTGGTACCACCCTCAATAGAATTAAGCCCAAAAAGATATCAATGAGACCCTGCTATAAGGAATGTTGAATAACCCTACCTTGTGTCAATATTTTTGTACATAATATTGGAGATGATTACTTAAAACAATTTCGAATCTATTATTTATCATTACATGGATAAGCCATTTTTATTGTCTGATTCAGATATAAATATCCTGGAAAGAATGTTTGATGAGTAAAAAAAACTTACCATGCTGGGGATTACATTTGCCCTGAGAAAATACAAAGAGGGATTCTAATATTAATTTATCAAGGGTATAAAAATAAATTCTACAAAAGAATTAGGCCACAAAGGTGCAAATCAAAAGAAATAAATTAAGGAACATAATGATTTTTCAAAAACTACTGAGACATTAACTGGTTGAGACCTGTGATTAAACTTGACTTCCTCAAAGTTGAAGACATTTATTTCCAAACATTGCAAAGCGATAAAGATTTAAATGGCCAAAAACTATATTTAATGAGGCTGAAAATAGCTTTGGTGAAAGAAATTGCAGGACACATCTAGATGGTATTGATCCAAGATGGCCTGCATATTAGTCATCTTACCTCTACTCATTTCCTGGAATTCTCATGCCAGGGAAAGATTATATCTTAGAATGGATATTTTTAGCACATAAACAGAGTAAAACTGAAAACCTACATTGAGAAAGGTCTCTGAATTGATACTTAAAGGAAAATTGAGACTTGACAATTGGTCTGGAATGGATCCGGCTGAAATTGTGGTACCTTTACCGTGCAAGAAATTGCCTCTTTGTGGTACAAAATGAACATTGTTAGCTTTGTGGAAAGAGGCATTGGCTTTCTTAGGAGATTTAACAACAGATACCTAAAAGCAAGCAACTTCAGTTCATAAAACAAAACAAAAATAGAACTAACTGGATTCCCCCTTGTATAATAAAGGAAACTCCAATATCTACAGCTCCTACATTTTACACTGATGCCAGTAAATCAGGAAAGTCAGGCTATAAATCAGAAGGTGTAAGTAAGGTGGCTGAGAGTCGCTATAAGTCAGTTCAAAAATCTGAATTGTATGCAATACTCATGAATTTATCCGTTTTCTCAAGAGCCTCTGCTAGTGTGGCTCTCAATATAGAAAGACATTTTACACATAGAGACTGCTTGAACTTATTCAGGATTATTCTGAATTGACATCTATTTGTTGTAGCTACAACAAAAGATCTAAGAAATAGGGTTACCCGTATATAACTTGCAGATCCCATACCCCGTCTGCCAGGCTCTGGCACAAAGGTAATAATAAATTGACCAGCTACTGATGAGGAAATTTTAGGGAAGCTTCAAATTCCGCAAAAACACCATGTTAACAGCAAAACAAGAAAATTATCATACAAGCCAAGGAGATTGTGAACAATATTCCTACTTCCATTGTAATCAACTCCATTGCCTACAGGAACTAACAACCTAGGGCACCCAAAAGTAGAAATTTGTAAATGGATGTTCTCCATTTTACAGGTTGATGACTGAAATAAAACACACCATACTATAGATACATAGGATTTGATTAAACTGCCTTGGCAAATCAGAAAAAATGATTCTGTAATTACATTTGTTAGAAGTCATGGCTGTATTGGGGCCTTATACAAATTCTAAAACACTGAACAATGGTCCAGCATATATCTCTAACAAGATTAAAACTATTTTGAATATAATATAAAACATATTGCAAATTACACAAATCACTACAGGACAAGCGATTGTGGAGAGATCTAATCAATCAAGGATGTGGCAAGCCAAAAGACTGACAAAAACTCCCAGAGATAGGCTACATAGTGCTTTATTAACCATAACAAATGCTGATGAACAAAACACACAGCTGCTGAAGACATTGGATTGCGGAAAGACTACGAACTAAACCAGCCTTAAACTAAGGATATTCAACGTCAGAATTGAAAATGGGAAATGTTAAGCTGGGGAAGGGTTATGCCTATGTTCTACAGGAGAAAGAAAAGCTGTGAGTTCCTTCCAACATAAAAGATCAAACCAAAAAGGGAGACCTCCTGAAGTCCTTCAAAACACAGAAGAAAAGGAGGAGACCAAGACAATCAACAAATAGGCAGTGTATGTAAGGATGTTTAGGTCTCCGTGCTTATGAATAGCTATGAGACTAAGGTATCTACTAGCAGTAACATTTTAGTACAATTTGCTCATAACGACTGTACATGCATCCTGTAAAATGGCATGTATTACAAAATTATGTTACGGTTTGATTATATGATCAGACAACACAAGAAAGGCAGTCGCCTTTCTTTTGGTGATCATTTATTAACTAAGCTGTGCACCTGCTTCCTCTGTAGATAAACACAGAACTATATGATTAACATAAAGTTTGTATTTCTGGGATGAAAGAAAGAAGCAATACTAAAATGTGATCCACACTCTAGGATGCTGAGATTCAGGACCTTCAGTCCAACTTCCTGTTGATTCTCCTCAATTCACTGAAGCTGCTTCATTTAAAACTTGCTTTCCAGAACTTTTTCAGAATAATGACTTACTTATGTAACCCTTCGGATATATAGTGGATATCAGCTAAAAGATGAACTTTCTAGCTTTTCAGTGGTAGATCAAATCCAAGCTAAACTCTCTCATTGACCAAAATACCAACTCCTAATTCCCTTGGGCCCCAGAAGGGGTCTTCTTCAATCAGCTGGAAGCAGACAGGAAAGATCATTGTCCCAGTTTCCTTATATTTGGGGTGGATGGTTCTGGATTTATTCTAAGAACTGTGGATATGTTTTTCTTTTAAAGGGATACTATACAAATGTAACTGACTTTGGGCAGGAGACTAGAAATTTAAACTCAGGGATTGCTACCTTTCCTTTCCTCTTTCTATCTTCTTAGTTTAAAAAAGGAACGATATAGTAATACATAGAAGTTAGAGAAATAGACAAACAGGGATAGATTAGCAAACTTACTCTCTTAAACAAAATTTTACAGCTATATCTTACATTGATAAAATGTTTGTAATTGATGCAAAGTTGAGCTGCCAATCTTTTCATTGGTATAGAATGCATTTTACACAAAATCAAGTTTTTCATTGCTACTTTCTTATTGATTTATAATTGAGATTAATATTGCTACTTTAACATAAGCATTGTGCCTCCACTATGCATCTAAGAATACAGTCTTAGACCCAGTCCTGTAACTGCTATTATACATTATTTTAGTTGATTAACCAGTACCAGCTAAAAGACAGATAGCAAAGTCATGGTTCTGGAGTCAGTTTAGATGGGTTTTGAAATGCTTCGATTAGAGAGCCATAGCGGTAGTCTATGTAACAGTTTCAAGCATGCCTATGTAGATGGGAAATCTTCAAGGGCATCAGAAGTCCACAAAATATCCCGTTTATGGACATTTTGTAAATCCTAGATCATTTGACTAGAGACCTGTCTGCCTGACATGGGACCCTTAGACTCGAAGAAAGAAATTGAGCATCAATGAGTTGCTCAAATCGTGGTGACACTGTAGCCACTGAGGCAGTTAGCTTCAATTCATCTACAGACAAAACACGGTCCAGAAAAGGACAAATTATGTGCAGAATAGTGGGCTGATAATCTCTGCTTCAAGGCAGGCAAGAGATTGATCAGCCTTCAAAATCTGCATTACAAAAGGTCTGTCTAGAATGGTCCTGGTGATGACTGAAGACGGTACTCCGACATGTGAATAAGACTGTCCAGGTGATCAGCAGTCTCTATAAAGTCATTGGCTAGCTTGGAAGCCTGCATGTTTTGTGCTTCCATGACTTTTCAGACCACTATTAATCATTCTTGGATTTCTGATGTGAGTTTACGAAACTGGTAGTCTCACTTATAGACAAACCCAAGTGGTTTAGTAATGAGAAAGATGATAAAATCTGTTGGGTGGAACTCAGGTGGCATAGGATCTAGGAACCAGGATATAGTCAGGTATAGTTTTTGGTATAGATGACATGGTTAATAGACAAAATTGATGGACTGGGTGATGAGTGTATTATTGGTTTTATAAATTGCAGAATGGTAATAATACTTAGTTCACATATATATAGGGAAAAGGTTTTTTTTAACTGGACAAAAAGGGAAATGTTGTGGTTTGCCTTGGGTTCTCTCTGAATTTGTAAAAATAAAGGCAAGAGCTCAAGATTTGAGCAGAGGGAGGTCAGGGCCGAGAGGGGAGGGATCAGGAGGGAGGAGTCAGGAGGGAGGGTCGGGAGGGGAAAGGAAAAAGAGAGGAGAAAGTCATTGTGGGAGAAAGGGCTGGAACCTGGCAAATAAAAGGTGCAAGGGATGAGGGATTTGGGAGCTAGGAATAGGACAGTGTAGGGTGGATCTGCCCAATCTAGACGCTAGATTGTTTTTCATATTAATTGAGTTGTGTTTTCTTTGTACTGGCCGATCTGGTTGGATTGGTTGCTTAGATTTCTGTGCTTTCCACTAGCTATCTGGTTTCTCTGGTGTTAGCTAGCTTTACTATCTCTGACAGTGATTTGACCATTCTATAAGCCTGTATGTCAGCACTCCTGGAGACCAGCTTCCTCTCTGCAGGATCTAGGTTCTAAGAGCTGTGTCACAGGGTCAGCTCCAGGTCCAGGCAGAAACCAGAAGTATTCTGACAGACTGTTTCTCATGTCCAGAAGTCTCCAGGCAGATTCTTCTTGGCCCAGGAATGTTAGCACAAGTGGTGGTCTCACCTGTATTCTCAGGATTTTCTGCACTTCTGAGAATCCATGTCTCTCTCCTGGGATCTGTATATGGAGATCTTTGGGACTGGGCCAGCTCAGGGCGCAGGTGGAAGCAGGAAGGATCCTGTCCCTGACTGCTCCTAGGTTCTTGTGTCTAGAGGGCTCCAGGCAAGTTCCTCTTGGGCCAGGAATATGAGCAAAAGTGGTAGTCTCCCTTGTGCTCTCAGGATTGTCTGAACTTCTGAAAGTCCTGCTCTCTCCCCAGGGGAACAGGGTACAGGGAGCTGTGGGACTGGGTCAGGTACAGGCACAGGCAGAAATCTGAAGTGTTCTGCCCCTGACTGCTCCTAGGTTCCTGTGTCCAGTGGGCACTAGGCAGGTCCCTCTTGGGCCAGGAAATGTAAGTAAAATTGGTGGTCTTTCCTGTGCTCTCATAATTTTCCGCAGTTCTGAGAGTCCAACTCTCTCTTTTCTGAGAGTCCAGCTCTCTCCCTCCAACCATCATTTACCAAAATTTAAAAAATACTTATATGGAAAAATATCATGCATATCAAAGAAATTCTTATTAAAACCCTTAAATATGAAAAGAGCTGTTTTCATATTTCCACTTCGATATCATAACCCTGACTACTCTTTGCTCCAGTAGAAATTCACCAGGTAATATACTTCTGATATACTCCATAAAAAGATACCTAACAGGTACACTAAGGTAACGATTTCTATCATAGTGAATGCTAAAGTTTTTAGATACCAATTACTATTTTGAATTATATTGATAAGGCACTAAAGTGATATCTTAGATAAGTGATAATTTTCCTTTAAATGAGTCATTTTTGAAGTCACTGAGTTCAATAGATCACAATACAATAAGATCAAGAATTTTTTTATTTTGCTAGTTTATAATAATTTTGGAATGAATCCCTGATTTTGCTAGTCTGTTGAATCCAAAGAGCCTACAACAATAGCTTTCCAAGTGCAGTAGTTAGCTTGAACCATATTTTGATTGGATTTTAGTAATATTCCCTCCACAAAATAAAATTCATTCTTGTCACCATTGCTGAGCCAAGAAGTTGTGTTTAAACCTGCCACTGACCTAGTATAGAACTTATTATTTTCATGCTAAATGGACAGAGTATTAAAATGACTCCTAATGATGTATTGCTATACTTGTAGATTAATGGATTTCCTAAACCACATCATAGAAGTATCATTTTTAGTAGATTAAAGATAGCAGAAAGACTGATCAACCTATAGAGAATAAGAGACAGGTTGTCAGCCCTTAATGAGACATTTGTATCTTGCTCTGCCTCCCACATGCTCAGAGATAATTGAGGCAGAGGGAGTAGAAAGAATGTAAGAGCTGGGGGTGGATGGTGACCACAAGGGACCTATTATCTAAACACAAGACACTTACATATGTATATTCACAATATTTGTGGCAGCATACAAGACATGTGCAAGCTCAAACCAGACTAATTCCCAGCATAAAGAGGGCATATGAACACAAATTTCCACCCCTAGTCAAGGAGCTATTGGCAACTAATGGCTTCTGGTAGAGGGAAAGTCAATTTTCATTAAAAAATGTATCCCCTAAGAATCTGCCCATGCTTCACTGAAAGGTCACACATCTAAGAATGTATGGACATGATAAAACAGATTTGTTGTTCTTAAAAATAAAGAAGACAATAGGTTGAGTCAGTAGGGAAGTGTGGTTGGATCTGAGAGGTGTTAAAGAGTAAATGTGATCAAAATACATTGTATGATATTCTCAAAAAATTAATAAATATATTTTAAAAGGAGGGACAAATGCCATATGTTTCCTCTCATATGTGGACAGTAGCTTTAAAACTCTAGGTATTTTTTTTTTGTAAACGAAATTCAGGAAACTAGTAAGATTCAATTACTTTATATTCCTTTACAGTCTTCACATACAAAATAAAATTAGCTAGAGTAGACCACTTATTGGGGTTGGGGAAGAATTGAATAAAACCTAACAGTAGAATTTCAGTTAAAAAAGTAAAAATATTGTTTAAGGGTACATTTGTTTATACTATGAAGGATAAATAAAAATGTATAAATTCAGAGATTTAGGTTACCAGTTCAGTGATTATGGCCACATAGGAAAAAGTAGTGACCATAGAAATAAATGATGAGTGGATATGAGAGAAATTACAAAGTCTGCCCTAGAAATCTGAGCAAGAATAATATCAGATCACACACAGACAGCTAGAAAAGGCTCTTTCGAAATTCTAGAGTGTGAACAGGTTCTCAATGAGGCCTACATTTCATTAAAGTATCTTAGCATATTTGGCATGCAGAAGCAAATCAACAAAATCAAGGTTTTGAAAGTCAGAATAAAGTACTGGCCTGGATGTTTGTTTTCATCTCAAAGTGCAATGTTTAAAGTACTTGATTCAAATGTTTCTAGATTAAGACTACTAGGCAGCATCCTGAATTTTACTCTAAGCTTCTAGAATCAAAGTCTTTGTTGACATTCATGAGTTTATTATAAAACTGTCTAAGTAATCCTAAAGCACAATAAGTCTTAAGAATAACAGAGGGAAGAGGCATTGATGTTTTCTCAACAAAGAATTGCTATTCTAACATGTATTTTGCAATGGTAACTATGGTAACAAGTGGGGGAGGCAAGAACAGGATAGAATGTGGGTGGAGACTATATGCTAGGAGCACCATTATTTCTAGCATACTGCACTCCTGATGACACCATTAGATAGGCATATTGGCATCTATAGCTAAGCTTTATAATAGTTTTGATGGTGATTATGGAATTTAATTTTAAAAGTCTGCTATATACTTCAAAGTAGCTCTCATAGTCTTTTCATTAAGACAACTGGAAATGCAAGGAAAACAGTATAAAAATATATCATTTAATCACCTTCTATTTTTATTGAAATATCAGTAATATTTCATTAGATAAAAACAAACATAATATTTTGTTAGATAAAAACAAATGTATTTGGAACACCATCTGAGTTAGCCAAAAGCACATTATGCCAAAATTGTTAGCTAACCGTGACAAGTATTTGTTACCAAAGTTTTTCCTGTTGACTACTATTATAACTAGAGAGAGAGAGATGCTAAGTTTCAAGAATATTTATTTTATCATGCCGGAATGAGACTTTTTTTTCTAATGAGGCCAAATGTAGACACTTTTTTCTAGGACAGGAGAAAGGTAAACTCCCTATGGGTTGGAACCTTGAGACAACCTGAAGCTTTTCCAATTTGAGGATTTCCAAAGTAAAATTCAAGAACTTTTTAACATTTTTGGCTAAAGAAGTGGTCCTCAACATCTAAACCTGTATTTGCCTATTTAAATTGTGGATACTTTCACAACAATAAATTACAGATATTAGGAGTGGAACACCAATGTCACTTGTCTCTTATGAATAAAATTTTATACTCCAGGAAATAAAAGATATGTCTCCCTCCAATGCCATTCATTTGTATACACAAATCCATGTACCACTTCTTAGGTATGTGACACAAAGTGAACATAATCCTTTCATATATGTACTATTCCTTTTATGTCCATATTGCACATAAAATAACTTAAAGATAGAGATTAAGTAACATTTCCAAGGTCAAAAGCCTGAAAGAGGTGAAATTCAAATTCAAACAGCATATGTATAGAATGTGTACTCATAAATTATTAGTGTATATTACTACATTTCCAGTGACTTAAATCCAGCACTTTAATCAAATTTGTAAGGTTTCTGCAGCTCAAAATAAGGTTAAGAACACAGGCTTGAGGGAAGGAGACAAAGAAACTAATAAATACTATAATATGACGCATGCTATAATAAAGATTTATGGCAGGTGCTGTGTGAGGCAGCATAGGGAGAAATATGCCAAAGTGTCACTGATTGAGTAAAAGAGAAAATAGAAATGGAGAACATTATTCTTTCAGCACTGAATACACAGATGTCATGTTAACAAGTTTCTGAGGACTTTTTGTTTTCCTGTTTTAGATAGTGGACTACCATAAACATAAGCAGGATTTTATCCTGCTTTTCTAAATACAGTGGCATTCATAATCTTCTGTGGTAGTATTATAGCTTCACTTGGCAGATTTGTAGTATCGGGGTTTGAGTAAATTATTATGCTATATATAGACTAATCCTAGCATTATACTTAACTGTTACCAAATCCAGAAGCTTCCCAAAATAAAGTCTAATATATTTTGGGTCATTGTATATTACTTGTGCTGGCATTTGACATGTTTTTATTTTCAGTTTCATATGATTAATAGAAAAAGTGATTTCCCAAAGAGAGATATGATAATGCATTTCCCAAGGGTTTGGTTGATCCCCTTTGAAATTTACCCAAGAATCAACATATGGTTTCAACTCAAGTTTTGTCTGTATTTGGTATTTGTGAATGTATGGCATATATAGCTAAGAGTCATGTGTAGTTAATGGTGAGAAATAGACTACATATTCTTGAATGTATTATCTTAGTAACAAACTATTTCTTCCAATTATGCACATATACAGACAGACTGAGAGGATATTTTTGTTTCAAATTGTTGCTAGCAGAGTTGACATCAGTATGAAATTATGGTATTATATTGTTTTCCTCATTCTTAATAATAATAGCTCATTTTATGATACTTAGTTAAACAATTACTTCAAGGATAATTATTACTTTAGACTTTACATGGAAAATATTTTAATGGTTAAATTAACAATAATAAAAATATTATAGATGCTCATATATGCAATTAGTTTTAATATGTAAAGTTTCCAGATACAATTATTATAGATATTATATTTGGAAATAATTCATTCATTGAAAACAATGTTTAAGCACACATATGTAGGAAATTAGCATGAAAAGAGTAAAACTTGTTAAATTGCCTGAGGTTATGAGAATATTGCCAGCTAGTTTTAATGTGAAGATGTACCCACAGGTAAAATAAATGAAGACAAAGATAATATTGCATGAGATTAAGTGTAAGTCTGGGTAAATCTCAAAGCAAGGTCCTGGATTTCTAGGAATTGGAAACACTTTCAAGAAAGAAATACTGTGTGTAACAATTAGAATTGGGTTGCTCATCAATGGCAGATTGGGTTTGACATGAAGAAAGAAGAAAATATTACATGCGTGAAGTTAGGAGTTAGGATGATCTGTCTTTATATTTAGTTGTCACATTCATTCATGGCCAAGTCTGTACTTTGGGAATCTAATAAAAACTACTTAATATGGCCTTTGACCTTTCCACCATAAGCTTTGGATGAAGCTTACTGTACCAGATATTGATTTCCTACTGTGTAGTAGGATTCAACTCCCGTCAGTGAGTGTCCAGATCTTTCTGTTAGTAACCTGACACCATTGCACTAGTAGACAATTCTTGCCTGGCAGGTTCCTAACATGCAGCATGCAGATAAACAACTGAATATCTTCTTCCACACAGCAGTCCAAATAACATCCCTGTCATATCTGTATCTGCAATCTACACATTACATCAAATACCATGTAGTCCTTGAAATAATATACCAGAGATTTATCAAAGAAAGAAAACGCAAAGAGAAAGAAAACATTTTAGTATTAAGAAAATGTTTTCCTGCACAATTTACATATTTTAGGAACACCAAACCTCTTCGTGTTCAGTAAATAAAGTCTTGAAAATCAATGCACTATGTTATACTGTTTCCTGTTACAAACATAAAATAATGGTAGTATAATTTTGACTGTGGTAATATTTCAGTTTCAGATCCAAGACAATTATAAATGTATTACTCCCCAAGTCATTAGTGAAATGTTTGAATGCAGAACTTCTTTGCAGTCTGAGCGATCTAAAAGCTCCCAAATGAGCAAACAGTAAGCAAAACAAACTACTGCAGTCTGCGTGATTCCTCCATGCTGAAGATTTCCAAAGCTTGTTTATTTCAAAGGAAACACTATGCAAGAGGAGTATCTGTGGAGAATAGATAGGACTGCAAATGTGGCAAGGAAACCTACTTTGACTTGAAGTATTTTGCCAAATCTGAAGATACTATATATCCTGGGACATAGTATCAGTAAGAAGTCAAAATGAAAACTGAATCATAGAAGTTTCAGAGATGTCAACAGAAAATCCTTTACACTTCTGCGGACTTTTTCAGACCCCTTACCCTTTGTCTAAATTGCTCACAACATACTAGACAATATAAAAACAAAAATAAAAGTCTCAGACACGAAAGAATGGCCATTCAGAGCCTGCCCCACCTGGAGATCCACCCCATATACATACAGGCACCAAACCTAGACAATATTGCTGATGCCAAGAAGTACATGCTGACAGGAACCTGCTATAGCTCTCTCCTAAGAGGATAGGCCAGAGCATGACAAATACAGAGGCGAATGTTAGTAGTAAACCATTGATTTGAGAACACGTTCCCCATTGGAGGAGTTACAGAAAGGTTTTTAAGGAGCTGAAGGGGTTTGTAACCCCATAAGAACAACAATACCAACCAAGCAGAGCTTCCAGTGACTAAACCACCATCCAAGAGTTCACACGGACAGACCCATGGCTCCAGCTGAATATGTAGCAGAGAATGCCCTTGTTGGGCACCAATGGGAGGAGAAGCCCTTAGTCCTACCTAAGATGGAGCCCCCAGTGTAGGGGAATGACAGGGTAGGGAAGCAGGAAGGAGTGGGTGGATGGTGGGGGAACACCTTCATAGAAAAAGGGGGAAGGGAGGTCGGATAGGGAGTTTATGGACAGGAAACCAGGAAAGGGGCTAACATTTGAAATTTAAATAAAAAATGCAATACAAAGATTTAATAGGGGGCATTTTTAATTTCTTGAAAAAAAAAGGCTCAGACATTTGACATTGCAGTGTAGACTTGAATTCATCATCATTTTTATCTTCACAGAAGATTCCATCTCAAGCTGGGTAAGGAAGTTGGGTGCTCAATAGTGAGATGAGGGATGTTTCTTTCCCATTAATAAATCAAAATAATTGACAATCTGCACAAAAATACTAATACACACTCCCTCTGTACTTTAAATTTAAAATGAAATTGTAGTAATTCAATAGAAATATGTCTTAAACACTCGAGCCATGGGGACACATGAATTTAAAGAGTAGGAGAAAATCAAATGAAAGTAAAATAAAGATCGACTATAGTTTTTAACATTTCTTTACTAATCATTTTATTTGTGCTTATATCATATTTTCTATTTGTTCTTTGAGAATTTATTAAATAGATATTAATTATATTCTCGCAATTCTCCCCTTACCAAGAACTTTCCTTACCCCCTAAAAATTGATATTTTTAAAAATTAAAGACACAGAGTCCAATTTTGAGCTGCCCCATATTCTCAAGGTATGGAGACAATTCATCACTGTTTGTAGTCCAACCTACCAGCTGTCCTTGAAGAAAACTCACTCTGCCTCTTGTAGAAGCCACCAACTATTAGTAGTGTAGGATCACAAGCTCCTCTCAACTCAAGGTTAAGGTGATGACTGACTTGATCTTGTATAGGCCATCATAACTGGCCTGAGATGGTGAGTGTTATAGTCCTGTCATTTCTAGAAGATGCTATTTTATTCCAGTATCCATGATCCCAGATTCATACTGTCATTATGCCACTACTTCTCTTAGGTTTCCTGAACCTTACAATATGTCCCACGCACGACTTCCCGCCGGCAAGGAGCACGCGAGACATAGAAATTCTTACTATGAGTGACTTTTATTCCTGTCTATTCCTCTCTCTATGGTGGAAGCCCGCTTGCGCCACCAGGCGCGCTTATTTATCCCCGTGCACCCACACCTGATTGGTTGCTTACTCATGACCTCACCAGGCACGCCCGGAAATGGGCAAAGACCACCTGCATGAAGGCACTCTAGCACATGCGATACAGATAATCTCCATAGGGAGCGCTTGTCAGCAGTAAAGGCTAGCGCCATCTTGACTGACCTGGCCCCTTCACTAATGTGGGTGGAGCCAGCGCCATCTAGTGGTATGAATGTTATTCTGACCTCTACATCTCACCCTTATTATTTATAAATTTCTTAGCAATCATGATCACCCCATCGTGCAGTGAGGAAACCTCAGCTATGTGCAGGTTGATCAAAGGAAATCACTGAGTCTCTCTCTCAATCCCAGTGCAATGATCCACAGATTCATGGGGTAAGACAGAGAACTCAGAATACAGAGAGAGACCCTCCTCCAGTGCAAATGGACCCCACAGGTCCTTGGGGTGCAGGGAGCAGGAACTCAAGATACAGAGTAAGTCCTGAGCAAGATAACTAAAATTCAGGGGAGGCCCTTTGTGCAATAGCTGAAGTGCTTGAGTGAATAAGCCTTGTCACATTATAGTTGAGATCCAAATAACCATGGTGAATACTGTTGCCAGGGCTGCATCAAACAGGCCTCCCGATAGGTAGAGCACCAAGCCTGAAGGCCATGGTCAAGCCACTCCTATAATGAAATTTAGAATTTAAATTGTTATTAACTACTCCAGAAAGTTCACCCATTGCCTTGTCTAACAATAGGGGAGGATAACTCAGACACTGCAGACACAATGTCTGTAGCAGTAATGGCTACAATAGCAGCGAAAGTGTCAAGGTCTTTTCAGGACAGTTCAGATCAGTCATTTTTCTCTGGAACAACCAGCAGACAATGGAATCCAAATTCTGAGATCTGTATGACCAGGACAGGATTCTCCAGTCCTGTAGCTTTACACAGGTGGCTTTCTGTGAAGCTACAGTCTGTAAAATGGCAACACCAGTTACCAGTTAAGGCAGCAAGAGTCACCAAGGAAAATGAAGGACAGGGGGTAACAGCTGAGTCAGCAAGCAGCAGTGTACAGAGTCTGAGCGTAGGCCACAGTGGGACGGGAACACACGAAAGGGTAACACTGACTGTAGCAACGGCAAGATTTCTGTGATGACAAAAAGGTGAAGGGGATCTTTCTGTCCTTCCTTTTCACGGCAGAGGAATGACTCTAGGGGACCGAACCACTTATAGAGCTGAATCTTCAAAACCAGGATCAGCAAGTCTCAGCAACCACCCTGTGCAGCTGGCACACTCTTGTAGCATCCTGTAGAAAAAACACAAACATTCCCTCTTCCCCATATAAAAAATATCTGGACAGGATCATGTCAATATGTGGATCTTCTATTTCACCTAGGCAGGAGTATGCCTAGTTGTAGGGTGCCATAAACTTTTGGCATCCAAATTTTAAAATTGAAATAAAAGGAGTATTATTATATTCAGGGATATCTCCTATTTATTTATTAAAATTGTTAAAATATTGTTTATTAAGATAAGTCCTCGAGATTAAATTGAGGACACTGAGCACTTGTATTTATAATTTGACTTGTATACTACAAATTATTGTTTCTAGCATTATTGTTTTGGATATATAAAGAATGATTTTTTTCTTTACTAATTTTTCTTATATAAGGCCTAATCTGTCTGGTATCTGTCCTCCTAGTTAAGGAGTCTAGGCAATCTAGTTTGAGTTCTTAAATGTCCCATAAAAGGAACAGTATTTAGTGCTCTTAACCACTAAGCCATCTCTTCAGCACCCTCCCAAACTTTATTTACCTAAACATAAGCATTAATTAGAAATGTCAAATCCTGTAAACAAGGTCTCAGATTTAGCCTTATTTAGAAATCTGAGTTGGCAGGTGAGGCTGGGCGTTGAAAGTAAGCAAATGGAGTCTTCCTCTTTTTAAGGGTGTGTTATCAACTCCATTATCATTTTCAAAGAGCTGGGTCTATGGTTTTGTTTAGTTCTCTGAGCCAGAGCACTGGAAAGGACAGTAAGTTGTCAGACAATTTACACTGGAATCACTCACTGATTTCAAGCAGAAAACCTGCCTCTAACAAAAACATTAAGTAATTGTAAAATTTGAGGGCTAGTAGTATCTAAAAAAAAAAGAAAACCTTTTTAATCAATTGTAAAACCACAAACCACTAATATTGGCTATCAGTATATGAATTGAAAGCTTGATTTTTAACATTTAAAAACAGTGGAAGCATATTCTATGGGTTGCATGTACAAATTTACAGTAAAATACAAAAGCATGTAAGGAGTAAAGTTATCAATTTTGTCTGAAATTTGCATATAAGTGATAGGCCAAATATCAGTATTTTGTAATAACCAATTATATTGTTGTTTGGACTAAGGTATGTTTTACCAGGTTGCTTTTTAAAATACTTCTATGACTCTAGCCTACAATTGTATTAACACAGCTGAAGTTTTATCTCAATGTGTATAACAAAGACCAAGTCCTCTGGTAAGGGAGGTACTTAGCCAATAACATATCTTTAGAAGCTGAAAAGTAGCTTTCAAATATTCTTTTGGATTAGTGTAACATGCTACTCCCCAAAATATTAAAACTCATTTTTGAGAGCAAAAGTTTGTAGGGGTAAAATTTTCATATACACTGAAAGATTTAAGGTTCTAACCTTTACATTGAAGAAGTAACAAAATTATATATATAAGGCTGTTAGCCACTTTTAATGATATCACTCTATGGGCTCTCTAAAATTATAAGCAAGCTCACAAAATAAAACTCACAATCCTTGGGATGTAAACAAACTGCATAAAACAATCCTCTAAATCTATCTTGAAATGGCAGTTGGAGTAAGCAAACAAGTTTGTAATGTTCTATAAGTTCTAAAACCCATCAATCCTTTATAAATCTTGTAACAATCTCTATCCAATACAATCTCTACCTGTTTGATTTTTCTTCAATTATAAATAAATTTGAGTTAGTCAATGTAACACTGGCAATCTTTAATCACAATCTTAAATTCTCCTTGTAACAGCAGACCACCACCACAAGGTCACCTGAGCTCTTAGTATGTGACTAGGCGGTAGCCGTTGTCCGGGCAGTGGAAATTAAAGCATTAGAATACAGATAACTTCAGGGCAAGCCACACCTATGGAAAGCAAAAGTCAATCCCACAATCTAGTCTCCAAGGCACCACAAGTCTATCTATTATATTTGTAAAAAGTTTGACTATCAATTCTACATTAGAACCACAATGGCGTGGTCTCCAATACCTTCGAGACAATGTCCTAAATTCTTTTAGAAGCCTGGTTTCTAGCATAAAGAATTCCATAAAAACATTACCTCAATTTAGCCTGTCTCACTAGGGTGGCCCCCAATGTCACGTGTATCTAGAATTACTTCATCTAAAAATTACAGTTTTAAGTTTTCAACTTTCTGTTTCCAATGTTATACCTTTTTAACCATATCAATAACTTGAAAGCCAATAGTCCACAAACCAAGGCAAGCAGAGCATATTTATACATTTAAAAACCAATGAGAAACAAAATTGAAGTGGCTACACATATCTTTAATATATATACCAAACACCATTTTTACCTTTTTTAGCTATGATTTTAAGAGATGCACCTTGTCACCTGTTGAGTCAATTAACCAGTCAGGATTTTTCAAGAGAAACAGCTATCAACTCTTGTACCAAAAGGCTGAGAAGCTGTTACGCCTTTTTAAGATCAGCCAGTGTAGACGCTTAGGCCAGCTTCTAAGCCGCCTCCAGCTAATCTAGACACCTGGCTCTAGGCACAGGGCTTTAAAAGACCTGATTGAAACTGTTTTTCTATTCATTTGTTCCTTTTTGAAACGAATTAAAACCAAGTCAAGGTGTACCACCGCAGATAAGGTTTTTACCATTTTTCTTTTTGAACATGAAACGAAACATTTAAACAACGAGAAACAAAAAATCACAGACATAAACTGACAGACATGGAGACATCCTGGTGCACCAGAGACAAACAATAGGACAAGAGGAAAAAACCAGATGGTGTCCGGTGATTATCCACTGGTGGAGTTGATATGGGGTGGATCATCCTCAATTTCCTGGACTAGTCCTCAACGTTGAAACCCAATTCCTGTAAGATACCAAGATATATTATCTGAGCGGCACGACAGCGACATTTGCCAATGGTATGGAAGTGAAACACTAGAACAATATTTTTTACTCACAACCCAATTACATAAACTCCATCAGGCTGTGCACGGGCACCGAGAGATGTCTTGTTTGATTTTCTGAATAAATTTTTTCAGGCGGTCTGCCTCGATTTGGAAATCTGATCACGCATGACTCTGTAAAGCTGTCGAAGTCACGCCGGACGCGCGGCTTCCGAGAGCGCCCGGGCTTAAAGCACACCTTTATAAGCACCAAGACAAAGTTTTTCTGCCAACATACTGTGTTCCTTTTACTCCTCCCTTCTCTACCCGGGCATTTTTCCCCAATATTTCACCTCCAATTGGAGGGGACTGCTACTTGAGATCGATCAGCTTCCTTTTCGTTGCAACTTTTCACTACCCCTGTTTCTGACCATCTTTTTCTTAGTTCCAACACTCTCCGCTTTGTTGTTTTAACTGAGCAGTTCCCACGCGACCTCTGAAGCCGTTTGGTGGTAGCTAGAAACTCAAAGGTCAATAGAAAAAAGCCCGAGGTTGCCAAGAGCAACCCTGGCGGCACCTGCCGCGGTCCGGCAGTGTGTAAGAGTTGGAGCAGATCAAGGCTAGCCATGGTCTCTCAGGTCTTACCCCACTCATAGCTTCTGGAATTTCTCCCACTTAAATGGAGGCTTCCCGTGCACCGCCGATGTTTTTATCCCGGTTTCGCACCAGATGTCCCACGCACGACTTCCCTTGGCAAGGAGCACGAGACATAGAAATTCTTACTATGGTGACTTTATTTTCCTATTCCTCCTCTCATGGTGGAAGCTCCTATACCGCCAGGCGCCTATTTATCCCCCGTGGTACGCACCCACACCTGATTGGTTGCTTACTCATGACCTCATCAGGTCGTACCTGAAAATGGGCAAAGACCTGCATGAAGGCACTTAGCACATGACACAGATAATCTCCCATAGGGAGCAAGCTTGGGTAAAGGCTACGCCATCTTGACTGACCTGGCCCATTTCCACGTGGGCGCAGTGGAAGCCAAGCGCCATCTAGTGGTGGTAATGTTATTGTGCCCTCTACAACAATATACATAGGATAATAATTCTCCTGAAAAACACAAATTGCCAATATAAAGGGGTCAGTACCAGGGCATAAGATACCTACTCTAAAGTTTTTTGGTACTACCAAAACCTCTCAAAATTATATGCAGTATTTCCATTGCTTTGGTTGATCACCAGGACTGCGTGTTAAGATCCTATTGCTAAAGATGGACATTGGTCACAAAACTTGGAAAATCCAGGTGGTACTTATTCAGAATTTTCCCTTTTGCTGGTGAATATTAATAATACCAGACAATGTGAAGCAGATTCTAGTGAAGTTGGGATAAAGAAAATTTATCTATAGTCTTGTTCATCCATGAGTCATAATAACAACTGGAATGACAATATATCCCCAAGGGTACAGTAGTAATAAGGATGTCCTGTAGTAACCAACTGATTTCTTGTTCTGTTTAAAGCCTGCTTCATAAGAAGGAACTCATGTTTGGAACTTTAACTAAGAGATATTTCCATGGAAAGCTCATTGACCACAAGGGTAGACCTATTTCTACTTTGCAAAATGGACAAAACAAGTGTCCCCTAATTATATTCCTCTAACTTTATAAATTGGTCAATTTATTTACTTAATCTTTCTTTAGCTAATATGTGTATATTTGTCAGTTTGGTGAAACTTAAAGTACCAACTGTATATGTTTTTCAAGAAATATATTCATGTAACATGAATCAAAAATTAATTCAAAGAATTCATTTTGTGAGTTTCCAACTAAGCACTTTTTTTTTCTTTCTAGTATAATTTTCATCCTTTAGCAGGCAATTCAGATGAATGGAAAAAAAGATTCCTAGGTCAGAGACTTGTAAATTATTTGAAAGTTTTTAGGAACATTGGTTATTTTATCTTTTTAGAGTCAATTGGTTGTGGAGGATGCCCCATGTCAATTTCTGTCACATCAAGAAAACTTCACAGTTCTATTTTCTTTATGAGCACATTATTTTATGCCAGTTTTCTGTTTGATCTCAAATGTAAAAATCCACAATAAATAGAAAATGGGATCTTGGATTTTAAACTAATAGTTTCACAACTTTGTTAGCTAGCTAGAATAAATCAGAATATTAAGCTAACATCTAAATTCTACTTTTGAAATGAGGTAATTTTGAGTAAGTTTAGATGGGAATGATCATGATAATATATGACTGAAATGATAATAGAAAAATAATAAAAATGGACACATACTATGAAGATAAGTACAGGTGGGGAGTGTTTATTGCTTTCATCTATTTTAAGGAACATTAAGTGGAACATAAATAGATCCATTCAGAGATTTACACAATGTAAATTTCGAGAACAAGAAAGCAAAGCTATTAGAACTGGTCAGATTCACATTCCTGCCTCCATTATATGTCATTTGAAATCGGGTACCTGAGATAAGCTGTACAACGTTCTTTTCTCAATCTGTAAATGTGACAAGTTTTTATATACCTCTCTCACAAGATTTTAAAAATGATTACAAAAGGAGGTAATTGAATAAAAATGCTGGGATGCAGATAGGTGGTAGATCAGCTGCTTATTGTGAACAGTTTCATGTGGAGCACTGCAAAGAATAAAATAGAGGTAAAATGAGACAACATTACAAAAGGAGAGAAAATAGTTTATTCAGAATAAAAAGAAATATAAAGTAAGCTTTTTGAACAAAGGAAGGATATTTGAATCTGAACTGTTGCAACTTCATACATTTATTTGCTCATTCAAACAAAGAATAAGAAGTCTTTGCCTGGAAAAAAAATGTTAACAACATTGTGGCAATTCACCCACAGAATCATGAAAAAAAAAAGTTACAGGTGTCAAGAAGAAAACAAAGTTAAAGGACCTAGTGCCTGGGTTAACTCCTTAAATACTATATTGTCAAAATATGCTTCTAAGGTGATAAAATTTGAGCAGAATCGTACATGAAATCAAAAGAAATAATTTACAGTATATTTATAGAAAGTTCTTCTTTGAAAGGCATTTAAGTGGTTACATCTGGGCTCTGCTGTTGGGAGAAAGTAGTTTTGAGTTAGTGTAGAATAAGACTAGTTAAGATATTATGTAGCTGAAAAATCATAGTATAAAAGGTCAAATAAATTTGACAAATATACCACAGACAAGTACAAGCAAGGGAATTTACTCCTTTTAACTATTGCAAGACCCAAACACATAGGCACACAGACACCCGCACACAAAAAAAGAGGGATTAGTTGGGAGGAAGAAGGAGAACAGAAAAGTGGGAGAGGGACAAGTGAATAGTAATAACGAGTGAATATGATCACAAGACAGAAGAAATACACAACATATGACATTTTCAAAAATTAATCTCAAAACTGATATACTTAAAATAGGGAAACAGTTCTCAACGTAATATTGAGTATTAAATAAGAAATATGAAGTGGGATGAGCATAAAAATATTATTTATTGGCATACTGGCATATGTATAAGCAGTAAGATGGAAATTAACTGGGTAAACAGAATGGCAGAAGCGACATTTCTGGAGCAGAGGCAATGTAATAGTTATGTTTCTTTTTGTGGGACCAAACAAAGCTTCTGTGACAAGTGATGGACTGGTGTATTGAATAAGCATAAAGGAGACAAATGTGTCTGATTCTAGGTCGAAGAAGAATGGAAATCATCAGAGGGTGTAGACTGAGAAAATAGATGTCAAAACTGAAATGATCTTAAAGTCTGTTAGAAGGAATCTGATTATTACTTTGATTGAGATGGAGAACCAGAGGAGAATTTTGAGTAGAAGGATGACATTGGCTTGTGCATAATTTTAAGGAATCACCTGGCTGATTTGCTGAGAATAGACATTGGATGTAATTAAGTGCAGATGTGACTCTACAGTAAATGTTGTAATAATCCAAGAGAATTGATGCTCACTTGGTTTAGAAAATTAGAGAAGTGGTCATATTATTTGTATATTTTGAGACCAGAAAAAAAAATAAGCTTAGCTCCTTGACAAGATGTGAATTACTAATAAAAATGTTGATGTTTCCAGTGCCTGACCTTTGTTACAAAAAGGATGCTGCTTCAACTAATTACAATATACAGGTAAGGGTTTTGAAGATGGCTCAGTGGGTAAAAGCAATTACTATCAAGTTTGACAAACTGACATTTTTCTAGAAAGCAAAATGCCATGTTTCTCTTATTTGTGGATCCTAGCTTCCAATTTTGGATTTGGTTATGTAACTTTAAGCAATTGTAGAAGTCAATACTGAAGAAAAGGACCATGTAGGAAGTAGAGGAATTCAAAGGAGAGTGATTAGGATACAAATGCTTCGAATGGAGGTAATGAAAATTTGAGGGGGGGGATCTATTTAACTGGTGAAGGTAGAGAAAGGTAATACAGGGAGATTCCAGATCATCACATCCATAAATGTAGTGCTATAAGCAATTAATGACTGATAAGTGAGGGAGATTCTGTCTTCTCCTGGGACAAGTTCCTGCACACATTGACCAAGCTAAAGTGATTTAAGCACAAAGATAAATGGACTCAATAGTTGTATTCATATGCAAGTGTGTTTTGTGTGTGTGTGTGTGTGTGTGTGTGTGTGTGTGTGTAACAGTAATCATTAATAACTACAGTCATGAATTTGGGTGATGACTGAGAGAACATGTGAAAAAAATATACATTCACTCAAGACATTATTAGTGTTCCTACTCAATATGGTCTAATTTAAAATCTGTATATACGTACTTTAATTTCTCCAACGTGCACATTTCTAGAATAAAGATAATCAAGCTTTCATAACACTACCTCTACCAATCTTTCCTTTCAAAACACAATGTGTAAGGTCTAGTACCAACATATATTAATAAATTTATATGACAATCAGAATAGAAAGATCTAAAATAAGACTTCAAGTGAAAACATAAATACCAATTAAAAAAACAACATAAGGAGAATACCTTCCTTGTCAAAACTGTAAAACTCCATTGATTATAAAAGTGGAAAGAGGGCAATTGGAGTTAGCAGGTGCATTAGTCAGGGTTTGTAAGGGTCTGAAAATCACTGAAGGACAGTTCTAGGCTCAAATAGACTTTTATCCTCTCCTCACCACAGGGTTGTTAGGATTCCAGTCAGGATGGATCAAGGGAAAAGCTATGTCAATGTTAACTTGTACACTGGTGGGCTTTCCATTTGCACCCAGAACAAGTTTCCAGACTGTAGTTATCAACTCTTCTTTTTTATCCATCATAATGAGCACCCGCAAGAGCTGGTGACAATCATCACAAGTGGGCCCCTGAGTAAACATTACAGTTTAATATATCTATGAGGGCAGATGGTTTCCCTAAAACTTGGGATTCTACATCTTCCAATTGTATAGATCACTAGTAGAAAAGGGGATGTATGTCATATACTTTCTAACCTGACCATGGTGTGGGGGAAGATGCCTGCAAGGGCAGAGAAATTTGTGGTGGAATCTGCCTGCCTTGCTTTGCAGGCTTATGTGTTGGGAGGACTAGCTATATTCCCTTTTGCTTTCCCAGGGCCCGAATGGCATCCACCATTTGCAAGGGAGGGGCATGGAGAGTGATAAGGCATAGGAAGTAGTCTTCTTTTGGAGCAGAGGGAGGGTACGACTGCTGGCTTATGATTCGTTGGCAGCTCCATCTCCTTGATGTGTAAGATCACTGGGGTAGGTGGTAGGAAAAGCCTTAGCCAGATAGGGTAGTTCTGGACCAGATGATGCTGGGCAGTCATATATGAAACCCGGTCAGAATCAAAGAGTACACATGGAGTGAACCCATTGCTGCAGTCACATATGGAGCAGAGAATGGCCTTATTGAGCATCAATGAGAGGAGAAGTCCTTGGCCCTGTGAAGGGTCAATGCCTCAGTGTAGGGGAACACCAGGGCAGGGTGATGGGAGGGAGTGGCTGGATAGGTAAGGGAACACTCTCATAGAGGCAGGGGGAGGGGGAATGGGATAGGGGGGACTCCAGAGGGGAAATCGGGAAAGGAGATAACATTTAAAATGTAAGTAAAGAAAATATCCAATAAAAAAGAGAAAAAAAATAGTTCTACCATTGAGAGAGAGAGAGCGAGAGCAAGAGAGAGAGAGAGAGAGAGAGAGAGAGAGAGAGAGAGAGAGAGAGAGAGAGAGAGGCCGATCTGGTCAGGGTGCCCAGTAGACAGTAGGAAGGTATAAAGTGCTCCTACCGGCCATCCCACATTGAAAACTGGCTATTCATTACTGCAAAACAAACAAATAAAAAGCAGTCCCCCTCACTGTATAGTTAAGCCAAAATTTCATCCAGGCATTTTAAGTGCTTGAAGTATGACTGCTCTAGGTTCAGTGGGATAGAGCTGGTGGTCTATTCTATGCTAGTTCTCAAGAAAATAAAAGGGCACAAATAAAACACAAGAATAGAAACATGAAAATAATCCTACAGGGGTACAGAAAGGAAGACAAAATGAAGCCAATGGCAACCTATCCCCCCAAAATTAGCTCTGCCAGTCAGGAATGCCTGTCAGTCTCCACCAATGCCTGAGTTGGTCTCATGTTCTCTGACTCCAGCTGACGAGAGTCCAGAGATGGTGGCCTTTTTCTAGTGAGGTTCTATTGTCTGGGAAGAACCTGTTAGCTTCCACTAAGACCTGGGTCAGAATAGAGCTTTTCATCCTCAACTGAGGAAGCTTTGGAAAGGTCCGCTGAGCCAGCCCCCTCTCCCCAACCCCAGGTCAGGAAAGAGTTACCAGCACATTTGCCCTACCTCCATTGACCTCCAGGTTGTGCAGACAGTTGTAAAGAAAATCACTACACACTGAAGAAGAAAAAAGATTACTCAGGGCAATATAAAGATAAGACACACAGAACATAGACACACCCCAACTAATTGATCGGTGGGGAGTCAACTGCTCTCCAAAAATCACTCTACTATTGATCAAGGGGACCCCAGAGGTTCCAAGCCTATGTACCAAATATAATGGTGTGAAAATGGCTGAAGGAGGATCCCAGACTCAGATACAGTGCAGAAACAAAGAGCATTTATTCTTAAGAATCATCCAGCATGAGGAGTCAACGATTCTCTAAATTGATAATCCCAGACAAAGGCACACAGACCTTCTTATAAGGAAAGAGTAGAACCCTTTAGAAGGATTAGGTAATCTAATATCTTATTGATGGGTGATAGAGGATCACAGGTGGTAAATGGTCTTCATTCATATGTCATGAACATTTAATCACATGATATAATAAGGCTGCCTAATACATATGGCCCGTTCTTGAGTTAAGATACTTCCCATTTTTGTGATTATACCCAGGCTGTTCTTTGGGAAGGGGTTTGGGATCTTGTTCTGGATTTTTATGGTCTATCCCTGCAGTTAATGTCATACAGCCTAGTTCTGGGACTTAAAGTTTGTTTCTGGAGCTGGTGCCAACTAAGTGTAGGCTCTTGATAGGATGAAAGATGAGATATATTGATTATATGTGAGATATATTATAAATAGATGCTAAGTATTGCATTTTTCTTCTCATTTGTTTTTGTTTGTGAGTTATGTTTTGTTTACTTTTGTTTTGTTTTACTTTTTTGTCAAGACATGATTTTCTGTGTAGCCTTGAATGTCCTAGAACTAACATGTATTAGCATATATATATATATATATATATATATATATATATATATATATTGTGTGTGTGGTATGTATGTGTGTTAGACTATAACGAATA
Source organism: Rattus rattus (assembly GCF_011064425.1). Lineage (NCBI taxonomy): Eukaryota > Metazoa > Chordata > Mammalia > Rodentia > Muridae > Rattus > Rattus rattus. The sequence goes on along the minus strand of NC_046172.1, from coordinate 123,479,951 downwards.
GAGCAAAAGCTTCAGATACCTAAGTAAGAAAATTAAAAACTTATAGCATCCTTTATTTTATGAACTATAACACTTCAGCTTGGTTATACAAGGAACACCTAGGAAATTTGAATGTAATCTATTCCATATTGTTGTATATGGAGAATATCATGAGATATGACAGCTATCAGACAATTCTCATCATAGAAATTCATGGACCAAGACTTGGTGACCAAATGCAAAGAGGCTATTTACTACCTTGACTACTGACTCTGTAATTTCAATAGTTGAGCTGATTGCCTAAACAAGCATTACCATGCAGCTGTGAAACACTAAAGAAATTGTAGACAGGCTATTAAGCTATGATTTATGAAGTCAGCCTTTCTTCATCCAAGTGATTAGAATTTAATAAGTTGGCCTACTTAGCTTTGAATTGTACACAGTCAGAAGAAAAAAAGCTGTATGGGAAATAAGCTTATAAGAAGATTCATGTCGCATAAACTAATAACCTATTTATTCAATTATCAAACAATTCTTCAAAGTGCCCTTGGAGAGAATATTAAATGGTAGAAAATATAGACCTTGCCCTCAGGAGGAGTATTTGTTCTAATAAAAAAGCTAGATTTATACAGAGATAGTTACATCACAAGGCATCATGGAGACACAAATACAATATTGTGAAGGACAGCTACAGACAAAACTATTGGCAGCTAAGGAGATAAGAGTAGGCTTCCCAGAAAAAGGAAGACTGACATTTTATGTTCTTGTGGTGTGTCCTTTTTAGAATAAAGCAGGAGAGTGTTGCATACAAATGAAATTAAAGCATATCTGTTTTTATTCAAATCTGTAAAGGAGAAAATAAGTAAATAAGACTATTTCAGAAATATATAGTTAATAAAACATGTATAAAGTATCTAAGAAGCATGAATATAGCAATGTGTGCTTAATAGCTTTAACTAGATATAATTATCCAGGTATTTCACAAGTATTAGATGCAGAGAATTAGAGGGCAGAGGTACTTGAGACAAGGAGAGTAAATAACACACATTTGCAAAAGTTGAGGTTTACAGTAATATATACAGATCCAAGGTAAACTTTAGAGATCTCAATGGTATGAAGAGCAGATGCTTTCCTGTTTTATGCAGTCTATCTCTTCTGTTTTATAATACTGCTTTATGCAGGCTAGGTATCAAAATAGTAATACTAAATGGGTTAAAAAAACACAAATAAGAAAAAAAGAAAAGCAAATTCAATGCAGAGTTTTGTATTTGAGTGACTGATAACAACAGAGATGCCATTAATAAAATCCAGAGGGCTGGAGAAATGGCTTTCTGATTAGGAATTCAATGCAGAGTTTTGTATTTGAGTGACTGATAACAACAGAGATGCCATTAATAAAATCCAGAGGGCTGGAGAAATGGCTTTCTGATTAGGAACATCTAGATGCTCGTCCAGAAGACGATTTATTTTTCAGTACCCCCATGGGGGCTCACAAACATCTGTAACTCCAGTTTTACATGATGCAATATCTTCTGGCCTCTGGGGGGTACCAGATACAAATTTGGTATATATACATACATGCAAGTTGTTAGCATTCCTTTTGGGCTCTGACTGATAGTTACATGGCAATGGCCATGTATGCCTGACTCAATATAAAAGGAGCTTTTTGCCCCCTCCTCACTCTCTTACTCTTACTTTCTTACATAAGTGCCAAAAGGAAATAGCATTTTTTTTTTTTTTACAATGAGGGGGTCAGTGTAGTAGAAATTAATTCAAGCAGGAGTGTGAAATTATTTTGAAGATTAGTTTGCAAATAAACTTAAAAAAAAACAGTAAAGAAATCCTAATCTATGTGTTAACTAAAAAACAAGAGAATAAATAGTAAGACAGTGTCTTAGTTAGGGTCCTATTGCAGTGAACACATACCATGACCAATGTAAGTTTTATAAAGGACAACATTTAGTTGGGACTGGCTTACAGGTTCAGAGATTCAGTCCATTATCATCAAGGTGGGAGCATGGCAGCATTGCAACATCCAGGCAGGTATGGTGCAGGAGGAGTTGAGTTCTACATCTTTACCCAAAGGAAGCCAGGAACAGACTGAGCAACCTCAGGCAACTAGGAGCATGGTTTCCAAGCCCACCCCACAGTGACACACTTCCTCCAGCAAGGCCACACCTTCTAATAGTGCCACTCCCCAGGCCAAGTATATGCAAACCATCACAGATGCCATTTCTACTCCCGGAATATAGCTTAGTTTATTCAATTTCATACTACTGGAAAGCACTCACACACGTAATTACTAATTTTGTTCCCTCATATTCATACTTTTACACAGCAAACTGTAACACTTGATAAATACTTCCTCTTCTCAAAAGACCAAGAGAACACACCTTCAGAGAACTTGAATGGTTGCTACCAGTTTACATTGCTGTTCATTCATTTCAAAAACTCCTTAGTCCTACACCAAGTAATTGTAGTTTATTTCTTACTCCATTTCTTTCTTAGTCTCTGATAGTCATATATAATTTTTATCTTCTCTCCTCTAAAACATCAAACACCTCTTTCTCATTTTCAGTTGATGATTTTACTTGATTTCGTCAAAGTTTTTTTTTCAGAATCCCACAGAAAACCACCTTACTGCCTGTGTCTATGAATCTGTACTCTGCTTATTTAAATAGAAACACTTTCTCTTCACTTAGATGTCTTCCAGAATTCTTTTCTTCTTGTATAGAATGAATGTAATACGCCCATCATGAGTCCTCTGATATCATGTAAATAAACATAATTTGACAGTTGGGGTCATATATTAGTTCATATTGCAGAAACCGAAATACAATAATCTTTAAAATTTTTAATAAAGTGTTTAGTAAGAAAATACATCTCCTTTAAAACCCAACAAAAACATGGCATGTAAAACTGATAATAATTATAATAAAATGTTCTCTGATTTTCTAAATTTAAAGTCACTTCTATAAAAATTAAGAATATTTGTAAGTCATCAGGCAGAACTTTCTGAATTATGTAAGACTTCATATTTCCAAGCAAGTTAATAGATGTATTCTTAAGAGAAATGGAAAGGAAGATCAAGTCATAAATGTCCAGGTAATGAAAAACCTCTGATACCCTCCTTTTTCTCCATTCTTTGTCAGTTTGTTTAGGATATTGGCTTTATGGCTGATTTATATCTCTTGCTTCCCCATATAAAAGATATATTGAATTCTACTTTTTTATGTGACCTTATCTGGAATTACCCAGGTAAGAGATCTTACTGGGTTAGAGGTAGCACTTATTTCAGTGTGACTGAAATCCATTTAAGCAGATGATCATGTAAAGGCAAAAGGAAAGTCTTGGAGATTAACATGTGTTGATCAAGGCAGAGATAGATATTAACCAGCTAAAGTCTGAAGAATACCCCAAACTACTGACAAAACTCAATCATCCAGGACAAAGTGCTGTAGTATTAAGTAGCATGGATTTGCTGGCATGATTACGTTTAATTTATGGCTTCCAGAACTATGCTATAACAAACTCTGTTTTAACCTTCCCAGGTTGTGTTACTCTTTGTTATAAAAAGCCTTAGAAACATAAGTGGCCTACACAATTCATATTTCTTCATGCTTACTGCTGCTGTATTATTCTAATATGTTTTATAATTATACTTGATAATTTATGAAAAACAATTTTAAAATTTTAATATGTTGTACATGTACCGTAAACATACCAATACATATAATTATTTTTAAAGTTTTACTTATATGTGTACATCTTTGTGTGAATGTATGCGATGTGTATGATGGTGCCTACAGAAGCCAAGAAGGAGTCTTGGATTCCTTGGACTGTGAGTTACAGGCTGTTGCTGAAGGACAATATATTCTTAATAATGGAGCCATCTCTTCAGACCGACCCTAACTGAGGCATAAATAATGATTCTGCCCTAAAGAATAATCAGTGAAGTTTTCTTAGGTTCACCAAGAAGATAAAAAAAAAATACCTTAAAATGGGTGGGTGCCTATGGAAGAAAGTGATAGTGTCTATTGAAATTGATTGAAATCAGAAGGTTGCATTCCTGGTGGTCATGTTATAGGCCTGGTAGTCATGCAGAACAGACAAATGCTGGTGATAGATCGCTATGTTTATTTTATACATATTTTTATTTGTTCTCTCATCACATCTAAATTTATAGAAGGTTTGAGAGCTTAATTATTTGTTTTATTTTTTCTACACTATTTTCTACTCTGGAGTGTTATGGAATGCATAATGTACTGTATATACATTGAGTTAAAATTAATATTCTAACATGAAAAACTACTTTATTACATCACAATAGATCATTGTGAAGGCATTTTTGAATTCCAAAGGAATAACTAATTTTCACCATGATTAAAGAGAATCATAAAATGCTATGTCTTTACCCTAATCACTTGTTAGACAAGTTAAAATGTTTTCCTTGGGATATATTTTGACCACAAAATATTAGGCTTACTAAATAAGTATTTATTTGATTTATATTCTGGAGAGAAAATCTGATACAGCAACGTGGCTGCTCTGGCTAGAGATCACATCCAAAGACCTTTGGGTTGTATGATCTGTCTGTAATGCAGACAGGCTATATAATTTAATCCCTCTGGCTCAAATATGGACACACCCTTAGTACACACTTTTAATCAAAGACAGTTTAGGTAAGGGTAGTTAGTAGAAGGAAGCAACCATACATCAAAGTGATGTCTAATTAAGGGGTAGACAATGAGATGAATCAGAAAAAGGTTTGACAGAATAAGTCAGAGACACACTCAACTCTCATACCAAAGGACAGGAAAAAGAAGCAACTAAAACTAAAGCAGTTCAGGGAGAAAATGTCAGTCAGTTCTGATAAGTTCATTCGAGTACAGAGCATTTTGGTTGAGTAAAGCTCAGTGCAGTTCAGTTCATGGAATTCAGAGACAGTTTTGCTAAGCAGAGCAATTTAGTGGGAAGCTAGGAGAAGCTAGTTTGAATGAGTCAGCTTGGAAAGGAGTTTGAACCACAATAGTTGAGTTGGACCAGCCAGCTAGAATTTAGAATAAGGTAATAAGGCTGAGCTTATTCAGCAGTAATCCTCTGAGATTACAATTGCATCTGCAAAATAGTTACTTTTACAAAATTCTAATATTAAGACCACCTTACTTAATATATTTATTTAATATATTTTTGGTTAGTGAATGACCTTTGAACTTTCTATCTTCCTGCCTCTACCTCCCATGTACCAGGTTTTTAGGAAAACAATACAAAGTCAAATGTTTGTATTGGACAAAATCCAGGCAAGAACTCTCCAAACTAAACTACATTGGAAGCCTTAGAGAAGTTTTATGCCACCATCACATCTATTCTTATATATATCTGATAATTGGTAAACATTTTTAATTGTTTCTTATGATAAAATCAGTAACTATTCATCATGTAAACTAGTTCTATTTGTTAACACTCATACTTATGCAAATAATATTATGCTTTTTCACAGGTTTTATGTCAGATAATTACCCTTTAAGGTTCTTTGTATATCTTACAACTTCCCCAATCTACTCAGTACAGTTTTTTTTTTTCAGTAAGTCTTTTTAGTGGAGCAAAAAATTATGAAGATCATAGCTACTCATTTTTCATCACTTAAACCAAAGATGCAGCACAATGAATAAGGACAAAATAACAGCTATAATACTTTTCTAATTGATTTGATTGTAATTGTAAAGTTAAATTCAGTAATTTATTTGAGTTAAAGAACCCTCTTTTATGTCATTTTTTTTGAAAATCTACTCTTATTGGTGTATGTTTCCCCATTTAACATGCAAAACTAAAAGTTTCTGAACTTTACAGATGAAAAGCAATGGAACATTTAATGATAATGTTGGTGTCCTACTTTTCATTTGTCAACTCTATTTATAGATGAGAAGACACCTTTTAAAGAATCACATTATAGCCAGCCAACTCACCTATATTATTTCTGAAATAATTTCCATGAAGCAAAGAATAACAACTTGGATTGTATAAAATGCATTTCATTCAACAGAAATTCACAAGTAGTTGTGGATCACATCCTAACTAATGTGCAATATTGAGAAAGAGGAAATAAAAAGACATTCCACATTCTAGAGAAACTCATTTTCTAGGGTAAGAGGTAGACATGGTAACAGCTTCTGACAGACCACTATGTTTAGAATAGCAACACTAACATATTGCAAAGAAGCATAAAAGAAAAAATTCTAAGACATTATTTTTGAAATTATAACTACATCTTTCTGTTCATAATATTGTGCAATAATTAGAGACACAGATGTATTTTGCTTTTTTGTGAATGGCATACACATCTAATTGTTAAATTACCTTTTTTGTATCTTTAACTACAGAATTTCACTGAAAAATTCTGGCCTTTGACTGGAATAAAAATGACATTCTACTGTGTTAAAGACAGATGGTCTGGGCCTCTTCAATCCATGCAATCTATTTAAATATATCTTTATTCTCAGTGTCTATGCACACTGCTGGTTTATGGTCCTTGGTTGGAACGTTAGCCAAGTCATTTTGTGCAAAAAAAGGAACTGCGTAGGCTAAAGCTTGGATGAGCTCACTAGAAATTACTTTCTATTTTAAGTTTCTAAGCAACAGTGCTTTGGGACCATGATATAAACTGGCTTTGTCTTTGGATACAGCTTGTATAAGTTTTATATACACATAATAAAGAGGATTTTATAGACAATAGTCAGAAAGAATATTTAAATTTGTGAAAAAGTCTAGTAAGATTGCATTTATCTTTCATTAATCGTGATATAAAAAAAACATTGTTTTGTTTATGCTACACTTAAAGAAGAAAGTATTTATCATTTATAATACTATTTCAATTTACACATATCACTTTCCATATACTATTATTATTATAGATAAACTAAGTCTATATTATAGTGTATTGTCAAAGATTTTAGAGCAAATAAGATACAAAGTATGCTAATATGAATACTTACTTTAGTTTCTTGAGATTAGGTTTATGGTGACATGAAACAAATGGACAGCTAACAATTAATATTAATAACAACTGTTATCATTGATCATTGTTACATTGTTTCAAGAAATCATATTCAAGAGATTAAATTTTTATCTCATCCTGATGTTCCTTATAATAAAAATTAAACCCTGATTTTCTTCCTCTCATTTCTATCTCCCACATATATAGTTCTTTGGGCAGAGACACTTGTGTCTTAAAGAATTTATATTAGTTGGGACATCAGTTCCTATCTATAAGTATATATATATATATATATCCAATTTATAAATCTAGAAGTATTCATTTAGAGATAACTAGGTATCTCACCTTAATTTTCCCAAGGTATTTTCAGTAAGTATACAGAGTTAACAGTGTTTCTTAAAGTAATGACAACTCAGAGAGCTGCATGTTCTGTCCATATATGTATGATATATATATATATATATATATATATATATATCCAAGATCAATCTCTTTCTCCTTATTAGGATTCAGAAATTGAGTTCCAATCATGATGAGGCACTCTCTAACAACCAACACTTGAGAATGCTGAGTTTGTTAGTATTAACTAATAGCACCAGAATTTTAAACAAATTAATTTATATATGTTTATTTAAAAGGATAGCTGTTTGAGAGACTATGAAATTGATCAATATCTTTTGAACTATAAACCGACATTCTTTCTGGTTCTTTTCTTCACTTTACATTATACTTTTTTTAATGAACACAAGATTAAAAGCATATGCACAAATATATCTAATACCAAAAATCAATTTCCTATGCTAAAGTTGGAAGAGCTACGTACATATTTCAGTTTTAAATATATACTAATATGAAAGAAAATGTTAGTTTCAATACATATTAATTCATCTGGTCAACAAGCTATGTGCTTCTCCCAAATCCTCCTCTGATAAGTTGTTACTACAGTAGCAACAGTCTATTTATAGTCAAAGGTATGTGCTGAGTGACACAATGGTAGAGGTGATAGGCTTGAGATGCAATTCAATTCGGAAGTAAGGCACAAATAAATAGACATAGTAATAAATTATAAATTTCGCTTTAAAGTTTAAAAAGAAAATTTAAAAAACATCATTTTCTGACAGCTTACACACTGAATGAAGCACACACCTTGTGGTAATAAGGAATAATTTCCTAGAGGATTAGGTTTTCAAAAAAAAAAAAAAGGAACATATTACTTCAAGGGAGCCAAGATTCAAGGGAAGGAAATGTGATAGTATAAGCAAATTACACATTTAAAAATAAGTATGCTATGTTTTCAATAGCTTATTTGGTAAGAGCAAGTACATACAGAGCAATAGTGAAGGATACCACTTCAAGACTGAGCTATAGAATTATATTGTGATGAATCCTGACTACTAAGATAACTATCTAGTTCAAAAAATGATTAGAGCTATGGAGACAGCTTAGTTGTTCCCTATGTATCATGTGTAAGTATAAGGTCTTAGCTTATCTATTCTGAACCCATGTAAAAGAGATCTGTGACCACTTGCACCTGTAACTCCAGCATCAGAGTAGATTGCTGAAGAAAGGAGGATCAGTAGGATGTATTGGCCAGCCATTTCAGTTAAAAAAATGAACACAGGTGAGATGCCCTGTGTCAAGTAGATAACATATAATAAAAAGCAGGGCACCAGATTAACTCAATCTTTCCTAAACATATCTCACCATTTTCAGCTTTGAGATAATCTGTGAAAATTCAACTGAGAAGAAAAATTTATTTTTGTAATCATTGCTGTTAACACTAGACACCCATAAAAAGCAATGGATACTAAGTTCAGACAAGGAAGACTGCAATTATAAGAAAATAAACTGAACATAGATCATGAAAATGCTAATGGAAACTCAGATGTAGAACATACTATATAAGAAAATTAGTAAAAATAATCACTATGATTTACATATCACACAAAATAAAAAGCAGTAAGATTGAAAAACTGTGTTAAAGGGACCATAGACAAAATGAAAAGACCATCCCTTAACTAGGGGAAGATTGTACAAAGTAAATATCAGACAATATGGTCGTCTACTTTTTATAATTCGCAAAATGCAACAGTAATAAACAATATGTATGATTTTTGATAAGATTTGCTCTGATAAACTAGTATTAAGAAATTTTAATCTATGTAATTTGATTTGGTTGTAATGTTTTATAAACTAGATCAAAAGCAAAGTCTATGGGGAAAAACATAAAATATGCAAGTAGTACCTCACAAAGTGAAATAAAATTTTCTTATATAGAAGGCAAGAACATAAAATGCCAAGTCATATACTAGGAGATTTTTTAGAATAAGCCTCAGGAAACAATAGTCTAATATTCAAAATTTTTAAAGTACTTTTAAAATGAAACAGTAGAAAACACTGCTGAGGACATCATATTCTTCAATTATAGAACAAGGAGAAATCAATGTGGCATTGACCTGGAAGACTCATCACTACTAACTAGCTTTCATAATATTGGAAAGTGGTATGCATTCTACCAGAGGAGAAAAATAAGCATTAATTATTGCCAGCTGTGAACACTTTGAGCTGCAAATGACTTGCCTGGCAAGATATGCCATGGGTGCAATACTGGCACAAACATTAAGGGGGTAATCAACCATGTTCTGACTGGATTTAAATACTACTCCAAAGGATGAAACTGTCACATTGCACCAGTATCAGTCCAAGTCCTATGGGTATATAGGCCACAGTCTCTGAAGGAGAACTTATTACCATTGTTCTGAGAAATAGAAATGGTATTAGATTAAGTCACAACGAATGATCATTATAGTGATAGAATACTTCTTTCAGCCCTCTTCTGAGAAGCATCTATTTATAGTAGATGGTGATTGTCATAGTGTTCCATAACTGACCAAATGACAAGAAGAGACTGTACATAATAGAGAAAAGACTGGAAGAGCCAAATACGGTGGCTGACTCCAAGAAAACAGTGTTTTTAAAATTATTATTACTATTACTATTACTATTACTATTATTATTATTATTATTATTATTATTATTATTATCATTACAACAGAGCACGGAACAAATGAACTGATAATAGTTATTACAGCAGGACAGAACTATTCAATTCTAAACCAGAAAAACATCTGACAGGGAGAAAGAAGTTGGGAACAAAACTTGCCAACTGAGCCAATACTGGTTGAGTATTTTTGCTAAGATTTTAGTTCACTGTAAGTTGAACATGCCTCAGAAGAATCCAACACATCCAAGAATATTTGTACAGCACAAATTAGTTTTGTTCATCTTTTAATCAATATGACATTAAGCTTGGTAGTCGAGAAGTAGACGTAGGAGAGTTGGCCAAGCTGCAAGAATGATCACAAGATATTGTATAAAACTTCCCAAGAAATAATAAAATATTTTTGACGTAAAAAAATAACTGGACACACAAACATTTGGATAACTATATAAACAAAATGCACACATGACTAATAAACATGTTAAAAGTACTTCATGTATATCACTATGCATTTAAAGATTAAAAGAAAACACAAATATTAGATCACACAAAATACAACACTAAGGATTGGGAGTATACTGAGAAACATTAACTCATTGCTACCAAGAATAGCTTCTGATTCATCATTTTGAACTTTAGCTTTGATGTTTTCTAAAAAGTTAATATAATAACACTATATTATCTATTAGTAGTAGTAGTTAACACTGAATATATGAAACGAGAAATTATATATATGGTCTTTGTACATCTGATTGTCAAAATTTTAAAGAAACAAAATGCCTTTCATTAAGTGAATTGGAAAAATCTGTGTTATATCATATGCTAGATTATGATGCAACTCTGAGTAAAAAAATACATCTGTATAGAATTAATGCATTGCTACATTACAAAATTCATTGAAAACATAGTGTGCTATCCATCTTTATAATATTTTGTAAATGGTAAACCATTGTAGAGGCAGCAAAAAGATGAGTGCTTCTGTATGTTGTTGTTATAGAATAATAGTCTCCTTATTAATATTAAGTGTTCATAATATTTCTTCAGTATTTTAGAGACTTCATTATTATCTTTCTCATCATCGGTTTGAACTAGTCATTTTTTCCTTTCATTTTACTCTTTTTTCTTTTACTTGATTTGAAGCTATAGTGAGTGGAACTTTTCTTTTTCTTCTTTTACATTTTTTTCTCACTATCCTCATTATTTCATATGTTATTTTCCTATATATCTAATTTTTTTTTTATTAACTTGAGTATTTTTTTTTTTTTTTTTTTTTTTTTTTTTTTTGTGTACCTCTTCTGAGTGTTATTCCCTTTCCTGCTCGGGCAAACATCCCCTTCCCTCCCCACTTCCTTATGGGGTGTTCCCCCTCCCAACCCTCCCACCATTGC
>NC_046172.1:123408136-123468489 GCF_011064425.1 Rattus rattus | reverse complement strand
ACGAGGAGGGAGGGGGGGGGGGGAGGGGGATGTTTGCCCGGAAACCGGGAAAGGGAATAACACTCGAAATGTATATAAGAAATACTCAAGTTAATTAAAAAAAAAAAAGAAAAAAGAAAAAGAAAGAAAAAAATGAGATATCTCCATCAAATTACTTACCATGAAGTTCAAGGTACCCTAGGAAGAGGAGGCAGAAAGACTGTAAGAACCAGAGGAGATGAAGGACATCAGGATAACAGGGCCCTCTATATAAACTGAGAAAGACACATGTGAACTCACAGAGACTTAACCAGAGTGCGCATGAGTGACATAAGTCTGCACCAGGTCCTCGGCATATACATTACAGCTTTCAGCTTGATATTTTCATGGGATTTCAGAGTATGTGAATGGGTGGGTATCTGATTCTTGTGCCTTTTCTTGCACTCTTTCCCTTCTGTTGGGATGCCTTATCTAGCCTTGAGTGATAATTTTTATTTTATTATATTTTATTTTGTCATATTTGGTTATTGTCTTTTAGAAGTCTATTCTTTTTCCATGAGGAGCAGAAAAGGTAAGAAGAGGGGGAGGTTGGGAGGAACTGAGAGCATCAGAAGAAGGGAAATTGGAATGAAGGTATACTGTATGAGAAAATTTATTTTGAATAAACAAAACATTTTAAAAGGATTACAAAGTACTTAAAAATTCAAAACATATCGCTCATTTCATAAGAAGTGGTTTTTTCCCCATCCTTATTAAATTGGGTATTTCTTATTTACATTTCAAATGTGATTCCCTTTCATGGTTTCCAAGTCAGCATCCCCCTAACCCCTCAACATCCCATTCTATATGGATGTTCCCCTCTCAATCCTCTCCCGATTACCGCCCTCCCCCCAGCAATCCCTTTCACTGGTGGTTCAGTCTTAGCAGGACCAAGGGCTTCCCCCTTCACTGGTTCTCTTGCCTAGGCTGTTCATTTGCTACCTATGCAGTTGGAGCCCAGGGTCAGTCCATGTATAGTCTTTGGGTGATGGCTTAGTCCCTGGATGCTCTCTGGTTGGTTGGCATTGTTGTTCGTAAGGCGTCACCGAGCCCCCTTCAAGCTATTCAGTTCTTTCTCTGATTCCTTCAACTTCAGGGTCTGTTCTCCAGTTCAGTGGTTTGCTGGCATTGCCCATGTATTTGCTGTATTCTGGCTGTGTTTCTCAGGATAGATCTACATCCCAGTTCCTGTCAGCCTGCACTTCTTTGCTTCATCCATCTTATATAGTTTGGTGGCTGTATATGTATGGGCCACATGTGAGGCAGGCTCTGAATGGGTGTTCCTTCTGCCTCTGTTCTAAACTTTGCCTCCTTATTTCCTCCCAAGAGTATTTTTGTTCCCCTTTTAAAGAAGGAGTGAGGCATTTGCATTTGGTCATCCTTCTTGAGGTTCATGTATTCTGTGGATCGGGGGTAATTCGAGCATTTGGCCTAATTTCCACTTATCAATGAGTGTATACCATGTGTGTTTTTCTGTGATTGAGTTACTTCACTCAGCATGATATTTTCTAGTTCCGACCATTTGCCTATGAATTTCATAAAGTCATTGTTTTTGACTGCTGAGTAGTACTCCTTTGTGTAGATGTACCACATTTTTGGTATCCATTCCTCTCCTGAAGGGCATCTACGTTCTTTCCAGTTTCTGGCTATTATAAATAAGGCTGCTATGAACATAGTGGAGCATGTGTCTTTTGTTATATGTTGGGGCATCTTTGGGTATATGCCCAAGAGAGGTATAGCTGGTTCTTCAGGTAGTTCAATGTCCCATTTTCTGAGGAACCTCCACTCTGATTTCCAGAATGGTTGTACCAGTCTGCAATCCCACCAACAATGGAGGAGTGTTCCTCTTTCTCCACATCTGCTGTTGCTGGAGTTTTTGATCTTAGCCATTCTGACTGGGGTGAGGTGGAATCTCAGGATTGTTTTGATTTGCATTTCCCTTATGACTAATGATATTGAACATTTCTTTAGCTTTGTCTCAGCCATTCCCTCAGCTGTGAATTCTTTGCTTAGCACTGAATCCCATTTTTTAATGGGGTTATTTGTCTCCCTGCGGTCTAACTTCGTGAGTTCTTTGTATATTTTGGATATAAGCCCTCTATCAGTTGTAGGATTGGTAAAGATTTTTTTCCAATCTGCTGGTTGCCATTTTGTCCTACCGACAATCTCCTCTGCCTTACAGAAGCTTTGTAGTTTTATGAGATCCCATTTATAGATTATTGATCTTACACCATAAGCCATTGGTGTTTTGTTCGTGAAAATTTCTCCAGTACCCACATGTTCGAGATCCTTCCCCACATTTTTTCACTTAGTTTGAGTGTATCTGATTTGATGTGGATGTCCTTGATACACTTGGAATTAAGCTTTTTACAGAGTGACAAGAATGGATCATTCTGTATTATTCTACAAGCTGACCTCCAGTTGAACCAGCACCATTTGCTGAAAATGCTCTTTTTTCCATTGGATGGTTTTGGCTCCTTTGTCAAATATCAAGTGACCATAGGTGTGTGGGTTCATTTCTGGGTCTTCAATTCTGTTCCATTGGTCTATCTGTCTGTCTCTGTACCAATACCATGCAGTTTTTATCACTATTGCTCTGTAATACTTCTTGAGTTCAGGAATAGTGATTCCCCCAGAAGTCCTTTTACTGTTGAGGATAGTTTTAGCTATCCTGTTTTGTTTGTTTGTTTGTTTTGTTTTGTTTCTGTTATTCCAGGTGAATTTGCAAATTGTTCTGTCTAACTCTATGAAGAATTCATTTGGAATTTTGATGGGGATTGCATTGAATCTGTAGATCACTTTTGGTAAAATGGCCAGTTTTACTATAATAATCCTGACAATACATGAACATGGGAGCTCTTTCCATCTTCTGTGATCTTCTTCAATTTCTTTCTTCAGAGGCTTGAAGTTCTTATCATACAGATCTTTTACTTGCTTGGTTAAAGTCACACTGAGGTATTTTATATTATTTGGGGCTGTTATGAAAGATGTCGTTTCCCTAATTTCTTTCTCAGCTTGTTTCTCTTTTGTGCAGAGGAAGGCTACTGATTTGTTTGTGTTGATTTTATACCCAGCCACTTTGCTGAAGGTGTTTATCAGGCTTTAGTAGTTCTCAGGTGGAACTTTTGGGATTACTTAAATATACTATCATATCATCTGCAAATAGTGATATTTTGACTTCTTCCTTTCCAATCTGTATCCCTTTGATCTCCTTTTGCTGTCTGATCACTCCGGCTAGGACTTCGAGAACTATATTTAATAAGTAGGGAGGGAGTGGACAGCCTTGTCTAGTCCCTGAATTTAGTGGGATTGCTTCAAGTTTCTCTCCATTTAGTTTAATGTTAGCTATTGGTTTGCTGTATATGGCTTTTACTATGTTTAGGTATGGGCCTTGAATTCCTGTTCTTTCCAGGACTTTTATAATGAAGGAGTATTGAATTTTGTCAAATGACTTCTCAACATCTAATGAAATGGTCATATGGTTTTTACCTTTTAGTTTCTTTATATAGTGGATTATGTTGATGGTTTTTCTCATATTAAACCATCCCTCCATACCTGGGATGAAACCTACTTGTTCATGATGGATGATTATAAGACATGTTTTTAATGTTCATGAGATATATGATAGGCATAAGATTTCTCTTTATTTTGTGGGACCGGTGTTCATATCTAAAGACTATATCCCTAGCTTGTTCTGAAGTCATTTACTATCAGAAGCAGGAAGAATTATCTAAGAATCAACACAACTCTATCCACTCAGGCCTCCTCTGCTTTCTGATTTTTCTCCTTTGTTCCTGAAGTCAGTCATCTCTCTCATCTCCTGTGGACTTCATCAGCATCACATGATGAGGTACCCAATGTTCCTAGGATTAATATCTCCTCAAGTCTACAGTGCTTGTATCCATTTTACATTTCATATATGTGTTTTACACTAATTAGTCTCCTTTTCACTCACTGACCATCTGCTATATGCTATTTACATAGCATGAATTGGAAATAATGTTTGTTATTCTTCTCTATTTTATTCCTTTTGTGTATATTTTTCTTGTGGATTTATATCACTATTAAATTTCTCTGGTTTTATTTTTTCTTCCATGATTTTTATTATTTTCCCTTATGTAAAATCAAATCATTTAGAAATGTATAAATTTGCATCTCCCTCAATTATTTATAATATTCTTCTTATTGGGTTCAGAGGCATTTAATTTTTGTTACAGCCTTTCTTGTAAGAAAACAGATTTTCTTAGCTGTTCTATCAAGTAATATGACAAAATGCCAGGTAGTATAGTGCTAAAATGAACTAAAACTCATATTCTTTGATCTAATAAACGCATTTCAAGTAACATTGCCATGTTGCAAATCAACATACATACTTTCACCATTCCACTATTAGTATAAGTAAAAATAAATGTTATTGAGTCATTAAATCCATTACAATATATTTTCCCAACATGTTGGCCTTCTTTAGCTAACCCTGTTATTGTTAGTACCATGCTAAAAGACCAAGAAATTGCATAATAACCAATCACAATATAATATCATTTGAAACATCTGTCTATAAAATTTATGTTCATATGTGTCTATATCTAGGACTATATGTCAGGGATGTCATTTCAAGTTACACAGACAATATTTTCTGTTCTATTTTTAAAGTTTATAGGATTGTTTATTCACATACAAAATAGTATATTTAATCATTATATTCTATACAAATTTATGAAATACTAAAACCACATTCACTACCAATTCCTTCTTCTGTGCTATCTGTCTCCTTCTCACATTCTCCTTTCTTTTCCCAAGAAGAGTGTCTTGACTTTCCTGTCTATACTATGTCTAGATTCTGGCTTACTTTGCTTATCTGGTGATCTTCAATTCAGTTCAGGATTTCTGCAATTGCTATAATATCCTTTTTTCTTTATATGTGAATAAAATTATTTGTTTTGTTTGTACCATATCTTGCTTATTCATTTCATGTTTTGGTTAATATTTATAGTGGTTCAGTTTCTTGGCTTCTGGATGCAGAAGTATCTCTATAGTAGATGTATTTAGAGTTTAACATTTAAACTTTTAGTATATCAAAAGATATACATCTGAACCAAGTGGTACTTATATTTTAAGTTTAATGAGAAACTTCCATACTGACTGTCATAGTACTCAAACCATTTTTTTCATCCCAACCAGTGGTCTGTAACTGATAATTTGTCTAAGCTTTGCTGGCAGGTTTTTCTTTGTTTGTTTATATGGTAGGCATTCAAAATGGGGTAATATATAATCACAATATACTTAGTTTATATTTTTTTGCTGGATAAATACATTGGATTTTCATATGTTCTAGCAACTTATGTATACTATTTAGGCAACAATTTATTGAGTTCATTTGTTACTTATTGATTTGATTTTTGCAACTTTAAAGTTTAAGTTTTGAAATTATTTTATAGATTTTAGGTGCTAGAAACAAATGTATACCTAGGAAAGATATATATTGTCAGATATATACCTGGGAAAGATCTTAAATTCTGTGTAGCTTGTCTCATAATCTTAATTGTTTGTTGGTTAATTTACCCCTTTCATCTATTCTCCTGAAAGTGACAAGATCTCCTTTATATTATCAGGAATTATTAAGGACTGCTGTTATGTGATGTGCTGTGTGTGTGTGTGTGTGTGTGTGTGTGTGTGTGTGTGTTTAACCTTTCTGATTTTTATATATGCCTGCACTTGTTTTAAGGTTATTTGCACATACTTCTCCATATATATTTTTCCAATTGTAGCAAAACACTTCTAGCAGAATATATTAACCTTTACTTGACAGTGCATTTAATTATATTTATCTTCAATTGTTCTTACTGCATTCATTATGCTTTTCAATGATTTCAAAATAACACTTCGTCCTTATACAAAAACTTAGATGTTAGAACAAAATAATATAGGAATGCAAGAAAAGAAAAAACTGAAAAATCACTCATATTAACTTAAATATCAATGTCATTTTGTGACAATTTAAGCAATTAAATAGTAAAATATATGAATAGAATTGTATTCAACATTTCTTCATCAACTAGTCACATGAATTTGAAGAAATTCTAATAATCTTGATTCATCATAATGACACTCAAAGACAAAAAGGATACACACACATGCAGATACATACTCATAAATATGAACAATGATGATTAGAGTTATAAAATTGTGTTATCTTAGGAAGTTCTATTTTAATTCGGACATATATGGGACACTACTACATTTTATTTTTTCTATTCATTTACCTATTTATTCACTTTACTCCCAAATCACTGCCATATCCCCCAGTTCTGCCCTCACATAATCCCTTCCCCAATCACCACATTCCCTTCTCCTCTAAGAGGGTGGAGCCCTGTCCTAGGTATACGTCAAGTCACTACAGAGCTAGGCATGTTCTCTTCCAGTGAGACCAGGCCATGCAGCTCAGTTAGAAGAATCAGATCCACAGGCATGTTATAGATCCAGGGACAGCCCCTGTTCCAGTTGTTGGGGGCACTGGCATGAAGACCAAGGGTCATGTCTGCTTTGTAAGTTCAGGGGCCCTAGGTCCAGCTCGTGTGTACACTATGCTTGGTGGTTCAGTATCTGAGAGTCTCCAAGTTTAAGTTAGTTTACTCTGTTGGTATTCCTATGGAGTTTGTAACTCTTTTGGATCCTCAATCCTACCCCAACTCTTCCCCAAGCTTTTCCTAGTGTTTGTCTATGGGTCTACATCTGTTTCAGTCATCTCCTGGGTGGAACCTTTCAGATGACAGTTACTCTAGGCTTCTGTCTGTAAGCATAAAAACTGTCATTAGTAGCGTTAAAGATTGGTGCTTGCCCATGGTTTGGTCTCAAGTTGGACCCATCATTAGGTGGCCATTCCTTCAGTCTCTGTTCCATTTTTGCCCCTGCATTTTTAATAAATAGGATAAATTTTGGGTTGAAAGTTTTGTGGGTGGATTGATGTTCCTATTACTCTACTGGGATTTCAATTTCTTCACAGGACTTTTAGGTTCCATATCCCCACTGCTATGAATCTCAGCTAAAATTACCCTCATAGACTCCTGGAAGCCTGCCCTATTGCAGGTCTCTGGAATGTCCTAGAGTTGCCCCATCCTCACCCCTCCACCCTGTCAGCTGCAGATATCCATTCATTCTCCTGTGTCTCTGGCCCTCTCTCATCTCTTCCAACATCTAATCCTGAAACTCCCCCACCATCCCTTTATCCTCACAGTTCTCCCCATCTGCTTCCTCCCCTTCTAAGTTAGATTCCAGCATCTGTCACTTGGGCCTTCCTTCTTATTTAGTTTCTGTGGAATGTATCATGGGCATCCTGTACTTTATGGCTAAGATACACTTATAAGTAAATACATACTATGCATGTCCTTTTGGGTCTTGGTTACATCACTCAGGGTGATATTTTTTTAGTCCTATCTATTTGCCTACAAATTTGATGATGTCCTTGTTTTTCATAACTCAATAAGAAAACTTTCAAAACCAGACCCAGTAATTATGAACTTGAATCCATTAGGATTGAGAAAATGTAAATCACAGATGATTTTCTTTGTTATTCAAATAATCCATAGATTCCAAAACATTCAACATTGTTTCACTTTAAAGAAGGAATATTTAAACAATATTAAACTTGTAATTGAGTCTTATACCTAAATAATGCATAGGCAAAAATTAAACAATTAGATGATTTTAAAGAAAAATATTTCTTCCTTCTTTTTTAAATTTTTTTCAATATTTATTTATTTTATGAATGGGGTAACACTGTTACGTTCTTCAGACAAACCAGAAGAAGACATCAGATTCCATTATCGATGGTTGTGAGCTACCATGTGTTTGCTGGGAATTGAACTCAGAATCTCTGGAAGAGTAGTCAGTGCTCTTAACCACAAAGCCATCTCTCCAGTATGGAAAAATATTTCTTAATTATTGCTTATGTTTAACTTATAGGTTTGTGCTAAGACCATTCACACATATACATCTATACGTAGATTCTCAACTATTTTGTTCTAATTTATTAAAATTTATTTACGATACAAAGGTGTTATTTTACTATGTATACATATGTAGAGAGAGAGCTGGGATAAAAAATGTTGTAAAGAAAATTTTAATTTTGATGAATACTCACAAATCAGAATAGCATTTATATCTCATTGCTGCAAAATACACAAAAATCTTTAAAAAATCAATCTATCAGTATTAACTTTGTGCCAACAATGTGCAATAAGTAAAATATGAAACACATATTGAAGTCTGCGTTTATGATTTTTCTTATTTAACTTAGTGACAAAGGCCATGCAGGAGGAATGACAAATGGCTTTTAGAACTCATGGAATGCAGCCCACTGGTTACTAGAGCCACATGAATGGGCCTTGGTATGGCACAGCCCTGAGGACCACATGTCCTGAGGC
Source organism: Rattus rattus (assembly GCF_011064425.1). Taxonomy (NCBI): domain Eukaryota; kingdom Metazoa; phylum Chordata; class Mammalia; order Rodentia; family Muridae; genus Rattus; species Rattus rattus. The sequence goes on along the minus strand of NC_046172.1, from coordinate 123,460,048 downwards.
CTTCATGCTGTTGTGGAGTTCTGTTCTGCTTGCTGCCTTCACATCCTTCTTAATCTAAGAGTTATATGAAAACTGTAAAGGGGCTTCCAGCCACTCACTGGGCAGTATTCCTGGCATTGACAATAATGGTGCGTGATATCTTTCAGGCATCATTACTCGAGCAGATTTATGATATAATCACCACCATAGGAAAGAACTTAACGGTGTAGTTTATCAACATTGGGCAAAACCCTTCAAAAGTCTTTGGAAAACTAAAATTGTTACTAAAGATAGGTTGAGATGTTGTTGCTACTGGCTCTGAAATAGAAAATATTAGGGGACAATTTGAAGTCCAGAAAGGTGCACTCTTATTAGTTAAGCTAGGGATATTTTATGATCAGAGAACAAGAAAAATAGCAGCCCTGGCTGACATGACTCTTACTGAGGCTAGATTGGTGATGATTTATTTCTTGAACCCATTTTTGTCTTCAGCTTCCTGATACAATTTAAGAAGAATTGCTGATGAGTCGATGTACATTCTGAGGGTGTAAAGTAGATAGGACTGATTTTTGTGTAAAAGTTTAGAATTGTGATTATTTTAAGATTCTTACAAGATTATTTTAAAGATAAATAATAAAAGAATATATTTTTTTCTTTGTAGTCTCAAATTGCTGCCTGCCAGAAAAAGAACCTGGCTGAGAAAACTACTTTATGTGTTCATGCTTTGTTAATCTATAATGAGCTGCTTAGTTAAGAATGCATGTGGGTTCTTGGGAATACTTTTTTCTTTACCTGTACTATGTAATGTTATTTCTTGTAAAGGCATTGGGAAACATATTGTTTTCCATCATTCACTAGATGAAAACTAAAATGCAATCACATTTTGATTTTATGCTGTTTGAAAGATTTTGCTGGGATATGTAAGCTATGTAAGAAAATATATAATGTGGGGGTTGGAACATTGTTCCTTCCATCTATCAACTATGTGTATGTATGTATGTATATATATATATATATATATATATATGTGTATATATATATATATATATGTGTGTGTGTGTGTGTGTGTGTAAGGTTTGTATGAGAGTGTGTTGGAACTTTGTTCCTTTAATCAAATCAAGATATATATATATATATATATATATATATATATATGTATCTTGTCTTGGTGGGCGTTCAACCTTGCTTCTTTTACCAATTGTGGATGTATGTGTGTGAGTGGATATATATATATATATATATATATATATATATATATATATATATATATATATATATACTTGGAGCCTGCTTTCTGTCTGCATTATATAAGCATACATGCATTTATTAAAGTATTGGACTCTGCCTTTTGCACCATTCACTTTGTGTGTTTGTGTGTGTGTGTGTGTGTGAATTTTCTCTTTCCTTTTCTTTCTCACTGTTTCCAAGGATTTAAAAGAGCTCAGAGGTTTTTGCTGGCCATACAGTGTGCCAGTCCTAGTAAATTAAGCCTTGTTCCCTCAGAGAAAAGTCTGCTAAGTAATTTCTATAATCTCTGAATAGCATTTAGAGTAATCTTTGTCAGTATCTGGACCAATCCCTTCAGGGACTCTAAGCATTGACAACCAATGACTGTCTACCTCAGTTTACCTACCCCACTGATGCCAAAGCTGGTAATTGGTATATTAGTTCTACCATTGTAATTAATATATTTATTAAAGTTTTATAGGAGAAATGGAGACATATGAATATTCACTTGAATCTCAAGACCTTAAATATAAAACACTGAATCTAACCTAATATATCTTAAAAGGTGTCATGTTTCTGTTTTCTTTGGAAATAACCTTCAAAAACTGCAACACATTACAGCATTATCCTTGTAACACATTTATGAACTATAAACATAATGTGGAAGAAAACAATAAACACAACTTATAAAAATAATTTAAAGTAAATAGATAAACACACATATATTCTATTTTACCCCTAATGTTCCCTTATTTTAATCTCCCAATTTATCTTTTTGAAAACTAGATGATATAGGGAAAGATATACTAGCTAGATTGATAAATTGTAAGTAGGTGATAAGAAGGAAGGTAGAGAAAATTAAATACTATCAGGAAAATGTAGATTATAATAACTTTTGCCTTACCCTTCCTTCATTACATGCAACTCTTCCACAAGGCTTTTGATGTATTAATACTCATCTTTCGACTAAACCCTTTATATGACTTCATGTTATAACCTGTGTCAATGTATATACCATTAGAATGTTTATTCCCAGATTGAATAATGCACCATGTATTTTTTACTCCTCAATATTAGTCATATCCTCTAGGACTAAAGGAAACTATTTCATCTTCCACATGACAGTTCTTCAACACGTTGATGGCAAGCAGCACATCCTCAGATTAACCTCAGATAAACCACCCACAGAAGACTATTGCAGAATTAACATCACCACTTTCATTTTCCACTCACTCACAAGTCTTCCTTACTTCTCTCTAAAACTTTAGAAATAGTAAGAAATTATAACATATAGGAACTAATTATATAATCTTAATCACTTATTTCAAGCACTTTACAAGTGTTCCAGGTAGTGAAGTAGTACAGGATTTAGACAGAAAAATTCTTTGAAGAATCAGTTTTTAACTAATGAGATTTTCAAATAACACCTGACTACTCCCCGAATTTACCAATAATCCTATTAGAACTACACATAGGTAAAAATCCTAAATATATAAAAGCACCTGGGGATATTCTGACCTTTTTTTTGGACATTCTGACCTTTTTTAACAACAATAGAGATATGGTATTAAAATAAAACTCAAATCACTAGAACTAATGAATATAGATAGAAAATGATATAAATGTATACTAAGCAATTATCAATGATGAAGTATTTTAAATCAGAAATAAAATGGTGTTTTGATATTCAAATATCAACAAATATCAGAAAAATTAAAATTAATTAGGGAAGAGATAGTAGATTGTATCAATTAACATTGAAACAGTATTCGACAAAATGGAACCATCTGTCCTTACAAAAAACATAAATTAGAAATAGAAGGAAACTTCCTTTATTTGAATCAGAGTTTGGTCCTTTTTAACATAAAAATATGTTTACTGAATAATTTATGAACAACAGAAAGTTATCTCTTCTAGTGCTGGAGGCTTGAAATTCTAAAAACCGTGTGTCATCAACTCAGTCTGTTGATAGAGAAGTCTCTACTTCCTAGATGTTGCTGTTTTGCTCTATTTTATAGGTAGAGTTACAGATGCTATATCCTTTATGGTCTGAAGACTAGAAAGCAGCTCAGTTTCGTTGCAGTTACAGTAGAACTCTTACAGACTTTCTGCCTTCGCTTACTTGATGGTGTTTGAGCCTTAAGAAGATAGTGTGATGTAACTATCCCACTTGTGGATAAGCACTCCACATTCTTCAGTTTGATTAGCTGTTAGTTTCTGTGTTTAAGGACTGCCCACTCGACTAAAGGGAATCACTGAAATAGACTGCAAGTAATTAAAGATACAGAGAGAAGAATTTAGAAGGTATTTGACATGTCCATTTAGCAAAATGATAGTGGATCCATCCCTGTAGTGGATCCATCCCTGTGGCCTGTGCACTCCCATACAACTGGTTCTTGGTCAGATTTATAGTACTAGGTATGTATTTCCTTCTGTGAAATGAGACTCAAATCCAATCAGAAAGACATTGGTTACTCCCATATCTTACTATACTTGTCATTACTGATGCAAACATAGTTTGGTAAGAACTATTTATGGTTGTTTTTTCTTAACAGCCTTCATAACACATTCTAGTATGATAAGAGGTTTCCACGAAAAAATGAAGCCTTTTGATCAGTACCAAACTGATTACATTGATTAATCCCATTCTTCTTCTTTTCTTTTCTTTTCTTTTTTTTTGTGACAGTATGTATGGGATCTTCAGTAATGGGGTGGAACAATAAATGAAGAGCAGCATAATAGCCTGTATTACTTTTGAGCTCACCTAGGCACCTCTGGGTAATGAGGCAATGGATTTATCCCATCCTTGTACTGGATGTTTATAATCTGCAATCTATGTATTCTTGGATGAGTATGTTTTTATGAGGGTTATAGAAGAGTAGGCTTCCATATGTTTTTCAAACCTCCTTTCAGTTAGTTATCCTTATAACAAAAATGTCCTCTGTCCAACCATTGAAAATTCCTTGACCATTTCTCCCCTTTTCTCCTTAGTATCACCTGAGATTTTGCTATAGTCCCTGTGTCCCTTCCTGTAAATCTTAAAGACTGGAATTTGAAATAGACTCAGTATCTTTTTCAATTTATAACCCACTCTCATTACCTGCAGGTAATTGCATTGTACTTTTATAATTTATTCTATAAAATCCTGACATTTATAAATTCTTCAGAAACTGCATCAAATATATTTCTTCATTTAGTACCATTATAAGTTAACAATCTACTACTCCTTTTAAGGAGTAAAAGTTCTATGAGCTGATGGGATTCAAAATACTTAAACGTATCTAAAATATGCAACCGACTCAATTGCTTCGTACAAATTATTTGTCATTTCCATAGCATATGTAAATGGTGTTCCAGATCTGTCAAGCATTAATTTAAGGTCATTTTTTTCTCCCGCTATTGTACTTACAGTAAAACATCTGAAGTGGTTTTAACGGTTTAAACTATTAAAACTAAATAATCAACAGTTTAACTCTGATTTCAAGCTGTTACATGAACAATGAATCACTAAAGTTGCTGATTTTATATTAGGAGCTAAAAATGTTTCCTGTAATAAAGTTTATGTTCCTGGTGATAGACAATTTTTTATTTTATTTAAAAAGATTAATTTAAAATCCAGCTGATACATGTTACATGTAGTAGAAAATGGGTTTATCACATAGATACTTATTTAAATGCATTAAAATTTTAATTGGTTTTTATCTCTTAAGTTTTTTACTGAAAAAACCATGTTGAACTATTTTGTACTCATTTGTATTGGCTGCATTGTATAAAATTAAAATTTTATCAGTTAACAAATGAGTTAGCTCTCTGAGGATCATTTTGTTGGTCTATTCCAAATTATACTAATAACATTTATAAAATAATTTTAATCAATCAAATTTATTATTTTGAGGTTAAATTTACATTCTTTCTTGTACTGCATATCTGTACTGGAGGATTTTACGAGTTTATTTGTTTGTTTTCTTAGAAGCTGTGTGCTGAAAGTACAGTTAACCCAGCATAAATCCTTATTGTGTTCAAATAACAATGTATATATTCTGTGATATATAATATACACTCATCTACTTTAAAATTTCCTGTCACCCTAAAAATATTACCTGATCAAAAACAAGTTAAAGGGGAACATTATTTTGGGTCCTAGATACAGTAGTTTCAGTCCTTCATAGCAGCTGGGTAAGAGATAGAAGAGCAGGTTTGTTCAAGTCACTGCAGTCAGGAAGGAAAGGCAAAGGTAAAGCATGACTGAATTCCTGGGCTCACTCGGTTTACTGTTACTTCATCCATGTCCCCAGTCTATTGGGTCGTGCCACTAGAGTTCAGGATACATCTTCCTTCTTAAACCAGTCTTCTTGGGAAATATTGTCTCATGAGTATCAAGAATCTTTATTGTTAATCTCTGTAATGTTTATAAATTCTTTTTAAAAATTTTCTTTTCTTTTATTGGATTTTTTCTTTATTTACATGTCAAATGTGATCACCTTTTCTGGTTTCCCATCTGGAAATCCCTTATCCCATCCCACTTCTCCTTGCTTCTCTGAGGGTGCTCCACCACCCACCCACTCCCTCCTATCTCCCTGCCCTGGCATTCCCTTATATTGGGGCATCCAGCCTTCACATGTCCAAGGGCTTCTACCATTGATGCCTGACAAGGCCATCCTTTGGGACATATGCAGCTACAGCCATGGGTTCCTTCATCTATACTCTGTGGATGGTGGTTTAGTCCCTGGAAACACTGAGGGGTGTCTGGTTGGTTGATATTTTTGTTCTTCTTATAGGGTTGCAAACCCCTTCAACTCCTTCAGTCCTTTCTCTAAGTCCTCTATTGGGGACCCCATTCCCAGTCCAATGGTTGACTGCAAGCATCCTCCTCTGTAATTGTCAGGTCCTGGCAAAATCTCTCCGGAGACAGCTATATCAGACTTCTGTCAAGAAGCACTTCATGATACCACAATATTGTCTGTGTTTGATGACTATATATAGAATGGATCCCCAGGTGGGACAGTCTCTGGATAGCCTTTGCATCAGTCTCTGCTCCACACTGTCTCCGTAATTCCTCCTGTATTTTGTTCCCCCTTCTAAGAAGTACTGAAGCATCCACAGTTTTGTCTTTCTTCTTGAGCTTCATGTGGTCTATAAATTTTATCTTGAGTATTCTGAGCTTTTGGGATAATATTCACTTATCAGTGAGTGTATCTCATTATGTAATTACTGAAATTGTGCTTTTGAAGAGGAGTACAATACTCAAAGATGATATACCTCCATTTACTGAATTGTCATTTTCTGAAAATTCACTCAAAACACCAGGCACTGGTCCCATAGTGCAGCAGCAAACAGTGGAATATGTTCGGCTTTCATTGTCACCAAACACAGTCGGTTCACATCTTGATGAGTGCAGAGCCTTTTGCCTTTTGCCAAAACAAATACAGCAAAGAAAAAAAATGGACAAAGATATATTATTTGTACCAGGTAAATAGAGCAAAAGTGATATAGCCTGTAGGGTTGCAGGAAAGGCTTCATTTTCTCTGTCAAACCTTTAATTCTAGCATTGGGGAGGCAGAGGCCGATGGATCTTTGTGACTTCAAGAAGCCAGCTGGGTCTATATAGAAAGTTCCAGGAGAGCCAGGACTATGTAATCATTGTCTCCCCCTAGCCACAATGTGACCATCTTTGAGTGTTACCAGATATCTTGGGAGTCCCAGTTGAATCTTCATCATATGAAACCTGCCTAGGAATCAGGGTCCCCCCTTGGGGCTTTTAGTATGATTAGTAAACTAAATCTCAAGATTGAGGCACTTCCTTCCAGCAAGCTTCTGTTCTGTTTGCTGGTATGTGTTCACTGAACTATGAATTCTGATGAACCAAAGTCATGTCGAGCCACTCATGTGATGGACTAATGCTGACATGTAAACAAGGACCCTTCTGTGGAGTTTTCTTTACTTGAATGATAGTATAAAGATGAATCTCATTGGTAACTTGACTGAATTTACAATATTCTAGGACAGAGCATTAAGCTTTTTCTATTCTTGAGCATTTCCTGCCTGAAAAACTTCTACCCTACTCCAGCTATATAGGTATATGAAGGAGATTACAAATCAAAAATGTACTGATAATCACAGCAAAATGTATTTGAGAAAGTTTGTCAAACACAGATGCATAGGAATGAATTAAATGATTGTTCTTGCTTGTTTTTGTGTATTTCAATCTTGGTTCAATATGTGGCACTACATGACACAGAGGACCTACAACATTTTCAAAGTTGAACTGTATTTTTTAATCATCACTGTTATGGAAAATAAACTGCATGAACATGTAGTAGAACATACCTGAAATATATTCAGATCCATGTTAGAAATTGTTGAAAATTCAGTACTAGCAAAAAAAATTGGAAGCATAGATAATCAGCTCAAACATGAATTTTTAAAGTCAAATACCCAAACACAGTGTAATATAACAATATACTAATTTGGTACTCATAGACTGAAAAAGTATAAAAATGTAAAAATATTTGTTTTCAAAATTAAACAATTATGTTTCTTTAAGTAGAATATTCAGTGTGTAGAGTAAAATACTATAATTTCACAGACACAACAGTCTCAAATCTAATTATCAATGTTTCAGATAGCCTTCATTAGCACTGTGACATTTCAAAATATACTGATAGCACAGTTTATATAACCTGCTCAATGCTTTAGTGAAGTATGTAGATGCTACATAAATTAGAACTTCTAGTAAGAACTTCAAGTCTTTATGTGTTTGATGTTGAAATAAGGATTGATTGCTGTGATTTCTTTCTTTTTTAATTTTATTTTTAATTAATTATTCTATATATTTATATTTCTGGTGTTTTCCTGGAACCCCTCCCATGATGCTTTATCCCATTCTCTCTCCCCTTTGTCTCTGAGAGGTTGTTCTCCTGAACCCCAGGTATCTTCACTCCTTGGAACCCCAAGGCTCTGCAGGATAAAGCATATCCTCTCCAACCAAGGCCAAGTAAGGCAATCAGTCCTCTGCTTTATATGTGCCCAGGGCTTCCATCCAGCCCCCAGATGCTCTTTGGTTGTCGCTTAGACTCTGGGATGTCCCAGGGGTCTAGGTTAGTTGAGTCTCTTGGTCTTCCTATGGGGTCGCTATCCCCTTCAGGTCCTTTAGTACTTCCCCTAACTCTTCCATAGGAGTCTTCAACCTAAGTCTAATGGTTGGGTGTAAGTATCTGCATCTGTCCCAGTGAACTGCTGGTAGAGCCTCTTAGAGGTCCTCCATGCTAGGATATTGTCTACAAGCACAACATAGCATTAATAATAGTGTCAGGCCTTGATACCCCAGTCCCATGCGCTAGATCCTAAGTTGGACCACCATTTCTTCAGTCTCTTCTCCAATTTTGTCCCTAAAGTTCTTTTAGACAGAAACAATTCTGGGTCAGAAATTTTGATGGTGGATCAATAACCCCATCTCTCTATTTGTGGTCCTGTCTTTCTACTGGAAGTGGTTCTTCAGGTTTCCCCTCCCCACTCTTGGGTATTTTGGTTAAGGTCATCCCCATTGAGTCCTGGGAGCCTCTTACCTCTACCTGATCCTGTTACTCTTTTTCCCTCCCCTCCCCTCTCTTACTTAGGTCCTTCCATCCCTCTGCCTCCTGTGATGATGGCGACAACGACGAAGATGATGACTACGCCGATGATTACTATTTTGAACAGACATCTCCAAACTTTATTTTTATATAAGGCAGTATATTTTAGGTGGGAACATTTCAAATAGAATATGAAATTCAAAAAACCCCACTACATTCAGATTAACTTGTCTGTTAAAATTTCCCGTGATTATTTTGTTTCCCTTCTAAGTTAGATTCAAGCGTATTTGCTTGTGCCTTCCTTCTTATTGAGCTTCGTATGATCTATAAGTTATATCATGGACATTCTTTACTTCTTGGCTAATAACCACTTATCAGTGAGCACATAGCCTGCATGACCTTTTTAGTCTGGGTTGCTTCACTCAGGAATATTCTCAGGTTCCATCCATTTGCCTGCAAAAATATCCTTGTTTTTAATACATGAACAGTATTCCATTGTGTAAGTGGAACCATATTTTTTATAGCCATTCTTCAGTTGAGCAACATCTAGATTGCTTCCAGCTTCTGGCTATTATGAATAAAGCTGCCATTAACATAATGGAACGTGTCTCCATATGGTATGGTGGGGCATCTATTGGGTATATGCTAAAGAGTGATATAACTGCTCTTCAGGTAGAACTATTTCCAATTTTCTGAGGAAGCACCAGATTGACTTCCAGAGTGGTTGTACCAGTTTGTGATTATAATGTATATACATTATCCTTTTACTTTTCATCTTCCAAAATATTTCTCTGTTTGCTCTAAAGAATTATTTGTATGCCATGGTAGCATATGTGTGCAGTTCTTGAGCACATCAGAACTGCTAGAACTGAAGATACAGATATTTGTGTGCTTCTACATGAATAAAATTAACTCCTGGGTCTTCAAGAGAGTCAAGTGTTTCTAACATCTAAGCTAACTCTGTAGTTCCTGTGAAGCTACTTTTTTCACATAAAATAAATTTCATTATGTAAATGAGCTGAAGGTAGCTGAGAGATGAGTATGAAATAGACTGCAATGCAAACTATTAATGTATTATGTATTATTAATTGCAAATGCCACCATAAATCTTATGGTTCACTGAAAGTTGGTTGATATAGTATTCAGTATATATATGGTAATAAACAAACAAAAAATATTAGGTGATATTTACCTGAACACAATGAAACATTGCTTACCAATTGCGTAATTAATAAGTTTTACAATTTTTATGTCAATAACAATAGTGTCCTATTTAAAAAGATATATAGAAATATGTCCAGTAGTTTTAAAAATAGAACATATAAATATATATTATTGCCAATATTTTGAGATAGGCTTAGGATTTTAAATTATGCAATCACCCTCCAGTTGGAACCAATGCCCTGAGCAGACATTGGATGCTGGATCTCTACTCACTCCCACAACACCCAGAGGAAGCCCAACACCCAGAGAAAGTCTGACTCCCAGGTACTCTACCATGCCCAGTATCAGAGGTAAGGAGGCCACAATTGCCACAGAAGCAGGAGTAATTGTGAACCCCCAGGTCCAGGGACACAGGAACCCCCACTAAGCCAGTGGAACAGAATCCCTTCTGGTCAGAATCAGTGCCATGAGCAAACCTTGGGTGCTGGATCTGTACCCACTCCTAAAACACACAGAGGAAGCCCTACCCTTGGGTGCTCTGAAACATCCAGGATCATAGGAGAGGCCAAAACTTCTGCCCACATCCTTACTCCAACACTTGGAGTAACTGAGTCCCAGAGGATCCAGGAACTCAGGAACCCTGCCCAGACAGGACCAGTGCCCTGAGAAGACCTTTGGTACTAGATCCACACTAAATAGCACAACACCCAGAGGAATCCAGACTCCCAGGGTCAGAGTTTCTCTAAAACCCCCAGACTCATTAGATAACAGAGGAAGTTGGACTCTCTGGAGATTGGACACAAATAGGATCTCAATGACAGAAACACAGAACCATAGGATTACACAGACAGCTGGATTTTGAGGAGTTCTGACACAACCAGAATAATGACATAGACTAAGAGACTGGATAAGATAACAAAAGATTGCATTTTGCTACAAACAGGAAACACACCTCAGTGGCAAAGACAGAAATTACCTCAGAGTAAAATGCTGGGAAAAAATTTTCAAAGCAAATGGTCTAAAGCAACAAGCTAGAGTAGCCTATATCGAGTAAAATTGACATTCAACCAAAATTATACAAAAAGACAATGAAATATATATATATATATATATATATATATATATATATATATATATATATACTTCAAGAAAAAAAAAAAAACCTACCATGATGAACTTCAAATCTGAACAACTATGCTCCAAATGTAAGGGCATAGAAGAGTCTTTAGTAAAATTCAAAGCACACATATCAACTCACACAGTAATAGTGGGAGACTTTACCATCCACACTCTCACCAATGGGTAGATCATGGAAGCAAAATCTAAACAGAGCCACAGTGAAACTAACAGAAGTTATGAGTGAAATGGAATTAACAGATAGCTATAGAACATTTCATCCTAAAACAAAATAATATACCTTCTTCTTAGCACCTCATGGTATCTTCTCCAAAATGGACCATATAATCAGTCACTAAATAGGCATCAACAGATACACAAATATTGAAATAATCCCTTGCATTCTATCAGATCATCATAGACTAAGTCTAGTCTTCAATAACAACAAAAACAACAGAAAACAAATATACCCATGAAAACTAAACAATGCTCTACTCAATGATAAATTGGTCAAGGAAGAAATAAAGAAATAAATTAAAGAATTTTTAGAAATTTAATGAACGAATTCATTTAATGAAAATTAAGACACAGCATACCTAAACGTATGGGATACAAAGAAAGCAATACTAAGATACAGACTCTTAGCTCTGAGTGCCTTTAAAAAGAAAAATAATGAAGAGAGCATACACTAGCAGCTTGATGGCACACATGAAAGCTCTAGAATTAAAAGAAGCAATTCATTAAAAGTGATTTTAAACTCAGGTGACAGCAGATGCTGTTGAGCATGTGGAGAAAGAGGAACAGTGCTCCATTGTTGGTGGGATTGGAAAAGCAGTTATAAACACTCTGGAAATCAGTCTAGAGGTGCCTCAGAAAATTGGAATTAATTCTGTCTGAGGACCCAACTATATGACTCCTGGGCATATACACAAAATATGCTCCAACATATAGCAAGGACACATGTTCCACTATGTTCATAGCAGTCTTATTTATAGTAGCCATAGGCTGGAAAGAATACAGATGTCCTTCAACAGAGTAATGGATACAGAAAATGTGGTACATTTACACAGTGGAGCTGCCAAAGATAATGACTTCATGAAATTCATAGGCAAATGGATGAGACCAGAAAATATCATCCTGAGAGAGGTAAACCAAGTGCAAAAGAACACACATGATATATACGCACTGGTAAGTATGTATTAGCCCACAAGCTAGGAATACCCAAGATACAATTTACAGGCCACATGAAGCTCAAGAAGAACAAAAACCAAAAGTGTAGATGGTTCAATAATTCTTAGAAGTGGGAACAAAATACTCACAAAAGGAAAAATGAAGACAAAGTGAGGATCAAAGACTGATACAGGCTATCCATAGACTGTTCTACATGGGGGTCCATTCCATATGCAGTCCCCAAGCCCAGACATTATTGCAGATGCCAAGAAGCAGATGTTGACAGGAGTTTCATATAGCTGTCTGCAGAGAGGCTCTGCCAAAGCCTGACAAATACAGAGGAGGATGCTTGCAGCCAACTATTGGACTGAGAAGAAGGTCCACATTGGAGGAGTTAGAGTAAGTACTGAAGGAGTTGCAGGGGTTTGCAACACCATAGGAAGAACATCAATATCAACCAACCAGAGCTTCCAGAGTTTCCAGGGACTAAACCACCAACTAGAGTACACATGAAGTGACCTATTGCTCCAGCTGCATATGTAGCACAGGGTGACTTTATTGGAAATCAGTGGGAGGAAAGGCCCTTGGAACTGTGAAGGACTGATGTCTCAGTGAAGGGGAATGTCAGGGAGGTGAGGCTGGAGGAAATGTGTGGTTAGGTGTGGACACACCCTCGTAGAAGCAGGGGGAGGTGGGATGGGATAGGGGGTTTCTGGAGTGGAAACCATTGAAAGGGGATAGCATTTGAAATGTAAATGAGAAATAACACAAGAAAGAAAAATAAAAAGTACATATGTGGTCATTTCACATCCTTTCCATTTATTTGTTAATTTTACCTTGGAGTTCTTCATTACTTATGAAGAGCCTTTTATTCCTGAATCTTTGTTTCAGGAGGTAATCATGTTACTTTAGTAGTTTATAACAATGAACTTTCTTTGTCAGATGTAGGCGTTAAGGCACAAGTGTGCACATCTGTACCACATGCATCATGTTAAAGATATGATGAAGGATTGCTACATGTTTTAAATTACTGTCTCTTTCACAAAACAGAGACAACTAATTTATATTGAGGGAACATTCACTTTGAATATGATTTCAGAGATTTAGGCAGTTGTTTCCTTACTACATCGCTATATGGTTCAAGTAAGTCAAGATCTCATGGTCTCTTGATTACCAAAAGTCAAAGAGGTCAGCAGGTATAATACCAAGACAAAGTAAAGTTTTTCAAGGTATGTACATGTCTTTGTTTTCTAAACCGTCATATACCTTAATAACCTATCTCCGTGAATTAATCCACTTATGAAAGCCATTTTTCATAGTATAATCATGGGCCAGACTTAGAATATTTGAGCCATTTTGAGAACAATTTATATCTGGGGCATAATATCACAAAAAGTAATCTTAAAATTCAAAAATTTCAAACAGGTAAGTTATGGGTAGTGGTTATGACTTTATTTTTCCTACTAATATACTTCATTTAGTATTTGGAGTTCTGAAAAATTCATACATATATTTAAAACTCGTGAATATTATACTAGAATATCTATTTTCAACTTTGATATTTTAAAATAATACTATACTGTTATTAGTGAGCATCAGTCCCCATCTCCATTGAAAAAACATGTCCCACTCAAGTAGTTAGCATTTCTAAGGCTAGTTAACTAGAGAAATGTACATCTACTTTTGAAATGAGAATTTCAAATAAAGTTTCAAATAAGAATAATTTCCTACTTATCTCCTTTTCATTTCTCTACTATGTTTTATTTCTCTGCTTCAGGAATTCAAAGTACATTTGTATATTGTGTACTAGATGTGTTATATTTGAGCTGGCAGAAAGAATAAGATAAATAAAAGTGTCTCCTCATGGAGAGGTATAGTGTATGAGATTTGAATGACTTATGTGTTCTATTTCATTGTAGATTTTGTACAATAATTTTGAAGCATTAATTAGCTTAATATGTTATTCAATCCACATAATAATAGTGAATATTTTCCATAAGAAAATATGCCATTATAATATTAAATGGAATTTAGAAGTATATATATATCATGTTGGATTTTAAAAAAAACTAACTAAAAAGAATTTGAAAATGTTCCCAATTTTTCTACCCCCTCATCAAATTTTGACAGTAACTTATTAATGACTCGCTTTTATATTCTGCTTAAAGTATCCACATTTTAGCTTTTAGAAAGAAATACTTTTTCTAAAGTCACATTGCATCGGTTTATACGAAGTTTAATTAAGTCAACATTCTAATATGATAGAAATAAAGAACATCATTAAATTGCACATATGTGTGTGTGTGTGTGTGTGTGTGTGTGTGTGTGTGTGTGTTTATACGTGTTCAGAATGATGGGGTAGCCAGTCTTGCTCAATTACTGTCCTTATTATTTTAGTTAGGGTGTCTCAAAGAACATGGGTCTTGATAATTGGTGAGCCGGGCTGGCAGTGAGTTCTGGGGATTTGTCTTCCCTCCTGCCACCTTTTTGCCCACCAGCCTTGTTATAAAGATGTGTTCTTTTCTGGCTTTTTTGTTGGTCCTAGAGATGTGAACTCAGATACTTGCGAATGTGCAAGAAATTCTCAAGCCATAACCCAAGCCCCAGTCTTTTGTATTTTTGATAAAATAACACTAGATCACATATAAGTAGCAGAAAATTATTTAGCATTGTTCTTTCAATTTATAAGGCAGCATCAAGTTGGTAGCAGATTCAGAGTATAGAATATCGATTGTTCCTTTTTTGGCTTCATACGGTACCAAAAAGCAAAAGGCTGCTTTTTAACACAGGATTTCATGAAGCATGGGTTAGATTTTTATTTGCTATAAAGTTGAAGATGACTTTGAATTTCTGATCTTTCTGCCACACCTAGAGAGTGCAGAGATTACAGGTACACACCACAATGCTTGGTTTATAAAATGCTTGAGATTGAACTCAGGGTCTTGTGCATGATATGGCAACATTCTTCCAAGTGCTACCTCTCCAGGAAGGTGTTTTATTTATAACAGTATTGATTATATTAAGGATTACACCTGCATCATTATTTAACCACATCCAAGAGGTCTTATTTCCCTATGCCATCCCAGTGAATCATTAACATTTTCAGAGAAATGCAGCTTCAGATTACAACAAGCAAGTTAAACAACAAAAATAGTTAACTCTTGGAAAATTTAAAACTTATCACCTTGGGGAAGATATAACTTGTTACATCAAAGTGAACTAAACTGTTGAGAGAATTCCATGATCTCAGCTGCAGTGACGATTTGTAAAAATGAGAAGACGTTATGGGATGAGATGTATAAAAACAAGAAACTTACATTAAACCAAAAGTGGGTGAAAGATTTATGTAAAATTATGCACAAACATTTGTTTAGATTTCTGAGAGTATCCAATCAAGTTCAGTCCTAAAATATCTGTCCTCACACATGCTCTATTTTGATGGAATTACTTCCTTAGACATAATATCCAGGATGGCTTAATTTTCCCATTTGAACTTGAATTAATTACCTCAATTAATTTCACAGTTACCCCCATAAAGAAATTTTTGCAAAGATGTCACTGAATTTATACTGTGTAACTAGAGATAAAAATATGAAAACAACAGTTTATCTTTCTCCTCTACATTTTCTTTGTTTTCACAAATACTAGACTAGAAATGATGAAAGCAAAAATATTTGATTCAACAAATGGTAAAACTTGTTGAATGAAATGTTTCAAAACCTTCTTTATTTGATGAGAGTTATACTCTGATTTTGCCTGCTTAATCGCATAATGTGTTGGTCATTCTTGTTTCTTAAACTATCAAACCAGAGCCAGGACTTTTATTTACAGAGTTTCCAAATCACAAGTAGCAACTAATTATATGTTAAGCTTGGTAGGGGTAAAATATTGTTTCACAACTTTCACTACCTGTTTAGTCCTCTCTGCCACAACTGGCACAGATTCAGGCTTGCTATGTTAAAAATGATTCATTTCCTTTTTTGACAAGCATCCTTCCTGACACATTGTTCCTGAATCTGGCTGTAGATAGATTTCAGTAGGTACTGATGGTAAGCAATCCATTTTACATGCAGATGATATTGAAAGATTTCCTTTAACTTCAAGTTATAATCATTTGCTGCTTTTTCTCATGATGTATGCAACCCAATTTTTCAGAGGCATTAACTTTACACAGCCAGATGATCATTTAATCAGATCCTCACATATTGTACTTGCTATCAGCAGTCCAGTTTACACAAATAACATTGAATTTGCTTTGTATGGTACACTTCCATGCTTTGGCTTTTGTGCACAGTAAAGATTCTAATAGAGTAATGGAAACCAGTGGGCACAAATTCCTTCCCAGTGGGAGAACAGTCCACACCAAATACTGCAGACACATGACCCGTGTTGACCATAATAGGAGTGTCCAGTGCTCCCTTATCAAAAGTATACAAGTTATAATCTTCATTTGCTGCAGTAAAATGGAAAGGTTTTGTAAGGTTCCAACAGATTATATTTGTTTTCATATCTAGTATAACCAGTTGTAAAGGAGTAGCTTGCTGCATATCTCATAGCACTATATTCCTATCAGAAGCATAACTTCCCAAGAAAAATATCTCAATAGGATTAAATTTAACACTACTTAAACTGTCAAATCCCCATTTCATTGAGTACACAGAATTAGTTCTTTGTGTCTACTTGCTGTCCACAAGTTGCAAATGCATGGTCTTTCCAGGGATGACCAGTGCTAACACATACTGTCTTTCTTAATACTATATGTAATAGTTTCTCCACCTCTTCATCCATTTTCCACTGCTTCATAGGATTGTCATCCTATGAAAGTGACTGCATATTACTTGTACAAAACCTCCATGTGCTTGTATAGTTCAGGTATATTTCAGTGTAGTCAAGTGCCAAATTTTAACCTCTCTAGCACACGCCCCAGAAAGGACAATAGTTAGATTCTTTGTGTGCTCTGCCAAGCAATTGATACCATCATGATGGCCATTCAGGCAAGGAAGAAAGGGTTTTGCAAACTTTCCAATTTGATAGCATTTTAAGCTTTTACATATTCTTGTGAGACTTTAAAAGGATGTAAAGTAGGAACACCATTTCTTGGATTTCTTTGCATATCCAGCTTGGTGTTGCAGACATAGTTGTCAGGGTTACCGCTCAGCATTTTCATCCTTATCTTGGAAGCTCTGGGTCTCAGACTCATGAACCTTTTGATAGGTTCAATTGAAACTGGCCTCTATGCAGACACACAACTTCCCATGTTGGTCAGAATTAAGGACTCTTTTGAAAATTTCCAATCATTAAAATGCAGCCTTAGAGTGCTTCATTAGTCAACTTACTATACAAAATACTAAAAGTACACCAATGAAAATTATATTTAATGAGACAGTTTCTTCCTAGCAGCTTTTATATTTAGTAAGGAGGTGACTGTTTAGACACCTAAACATGAAATGTTTAGGCTTTAAAATCTTCATGTGTTTCCATCACTCATTCCAGAGTCTGAAAGCCCAGATACAGTATCCCTACTACCAGTAATTATGGAAGGTTTTCTTTCTTTCGAGAGACCATGATGCAGGATATATATATAGTGTTTTGCTCACTGTAAGTGACTTGCTTTAATAAGAGTTATTTTTCTGCTCCATCTTTATTCCTGCACAGTTTGTAGGCAACATAAATGTTGGGTTAAAGGTTTTGATAGTGGATTGGTGTCCTACTCTCTCCTCTGGAGGACCTAAAGATGGAGTAGAGACTGAAAGAACAGCAATGCAATGACTGCCCCAACTTGAAACGCATCGAATGAGAGACAGCCAAACCATAACACGATTAATGACACTCTGCTATGCTTGCAGACAAGAACCTACACTACTGTCTCCTGAGAGGCTTCATTCAGTAGCAAATGAAGACAGATGCAGAGACCCACAGCCAAAGGAACTCAGAGTGTCTTGGGGAAGAGTAGACAATATAAGTGAGCAAGTTGGAGGGGTCAAGGACACCACAAGAAGGCCTACAGAATCAACTAATCTGGCACCAGGGGGATTCAAGAGCCTGGGCTGCAAACTCAGGGATCACGCAGTAACTGGACCTAGAACCCATACATATTGGTAGCAAATCTGCAGCATGGTCTTCATGTGGGTCCCCTAACAAATGGAGCAGGGCCTGTTCAGGTCTCTGTTCCTTGTCATTGGATCCCTTTCCTGCTCTACTTGGACTCCCTGGTTGAACCTCAGTGGGAGATGATATACTGAGACCTGCTGGACCTAGATGCCCCAGGGTAGGGTGGTACCCAAAGGGGGTTCCCCTTTTCTAAGGAGAAGATGAGAGAAAAGGAGGGGAGGAATTTTTAGGGGTGTAACTCGGAAGAGAACTGGGAGGGGCACTGTGATCAGGATGTAATGTGAACAAACAATAAAAAACTATATAAAAAACTATTTTTCAATCTTATGGCTATAGCCTTCCATCTTTCTGTTTTATTTTGTCTCTCTGTTCATCTATTAATCCAACTATCCATTCTCAGGGTGAATTTTGAATTTGCAGTATCCTTATAAGTTCTAAATGAATATTACATTAGATTTATTAATTAGGAAGAAAAATTGCTTTATTTGATGTGTGTTTTCATTCTCATTTTTCCTTTAAGTCACTGGAACCTCTTATGAGAGTTTTGGCTGATATGAACCTACTCCTAAATAGCTCATTGGTAAGCCTGTAGATTGGACATTAATACATCACTGTGTAAAAATTTTAAATTAAATGTCATTTTCCCCCTGTGAAATACAATTTCTGTGTTATGGTTAGTGTTATCACCACAGTTGCACAAATCTTGAAATACTAAGATAGTTTAAAAATCCTCTAACATTGCTTTTCTCTAAGACAAGTAAATTTCCTCTCTATTATAAGGTAAAACAGCATGTATATGCATAAATGTGCATAAAGTAGAGAAATATATCCTGCAAGTTTTAAGCCAAAAGTTTAAAAGCAAAATTCCTTTGAAAAACGCTAATATTCTGTTAGAAAAATGACATTCATAGGACACTCCTACTATCTGTGCTTTCTGCAGGTACTGCATTATTTTTGGTTGCTTGGATTTCACACAATTTTCACTTATTTAACTGTGGGAGGCAATTGGTACATTTGATTACTTCAATCATCACAACTATTAGATATCTATAAAATGTACTTGTTTTTGAAATGTATTACTAAATTTTAGAGTTTAATGTAGGTTTGACTTTTGTGAGCAAATGTTTATCTATCAGCTGCAATAAAAGATAAAAGTTTAGTATTTCAAATTATTGTATAATGTAAAGAAATCTAAATGCTAACTATTAAATAATAGTTTCAGAGTTTAATCCTTGCAGAAAGTATACGTTATAATAATTCATATATACTATATGGATTAAAGGAATACATATGTCTGTCACTTGAGTGAAGGAATGAGAGAACTAAGAGGTAGACCTAACATTAATGTATATCTTCTAAAAATATAAAATGCTTTCCCTATAATTTGTAGGCTTTGAATAAAGAGAATTAGAGCTGAAAATATTGTTCAGTTCTTGAGGAGCTTGCCAAGAGTACATGATGTCCTGTGCCCTAAGTTTATTTCCCAGAATGATACAAGCTGTGTGTGGTGTCTCATGACTAAAATCTAAGCTATCTAACTAGGAATGCAAGAGAATCAGAAGGTCAAGGTAATCTGTTTATATACAAAGATGAACAACATGAAACTCTGTCTCCAAAAATGATTATTTTAACATTTACTTAATATTAATATTATTCAATTGACATTGAAATTTCTGTAACACCATTTTGTGGTAATATTTATTAAATCAGCCTTTTTAGTTATTTTCATTATATTACATTCTTATGACCAATTCTGCTCTTATTAATATTTAGGTTATTTTCTAATGTTCAGCTAGTAAAAAGAACACCAATATAAATATTCTTGTACATATACCCTCATAGCCATATTTAATTCAAGTAATTAGACTATGCAAAGCTTACATTTAGAGATTTTATAATTGAGAACATGACTTCAATTTTATTAAATGATGTTAAATTACCTTCCAAGTAAACATTTGTTCTTATTTTGTCTCCTTCTTATTGATTTACATGCTTTGAAATGCCCAGAACACAAATATTTTTATGCCTACATGCCAGGGACATATTTCATTTTAATCTGAGCCTTCATAATAGTAGGTATAATATCATTTGATAAATGTAATTTCTTATTACTATAAGAATTTTGTTCTTATACATGAATTTTCTTTAAAGATTCTCTGTTGTAAATAATTATTTCTTAAAAACTCACTTGTAGATTTCTTTATCTTTTTATGCACAAAAATTATTTAAATATGAGCAAGGATAGTATTATTTTTGCAATTATATAAAACAAATATTTTAAAAAAGGCTAAAATATTTCTTTCCTTAATCTGCTATTTAGAATTTACAATACAATGAAATTTTTCCACACGTATTGAATTTACAAACTATATTTTTACTTTAATTTGTTATGAAACTCAATCATACTTAAATATGGTCTTTTGTAAATTGAAAATTGTATTTTTTGTTATGTCCATTTATTCAAAAATACAATAATTTCATCCTCTTTAAGACTAATTAAACTTTGCTGCTCTTCCTCTCTCATACACATGTCTCACATTATCTTTGTTCATTCTTCTGCTTACAGATACTAGCACATTCTCTGAATGTTCCTTTGTACAGTGCTGAAAGAACACTGACGTTCAAATATCTCTATAATATTTTGATTTAGGTCAACAGAGGTATATTTCAAAAAGTGCTAGAGCTATTGTGGTTATACTTTTAGATTTTTTTGAGGAAATTCTACATTGAATTTCACAATCCCTTTTTTGCATCCTCACCAGCATTAGTTGTTAATTGTTTTCAAAACCATAATCTTTCTGACTGGTAACTGACTCTAAATGTAGCTTTGGTTTATATTTTCATGACTGCTATTTTCCTTTATTATTTTACTTTAAAAAAATCTTTTCATATCATTAACCTGTGCATTGAATGGATTTTCCTCAGGAATTTTTTTAGCTATTCATTGTTTGTCCATATTCATTTTAGGTTACTTTTATTATTTCTGTAGGAAGTACTAATAGAATTTTGACAATGATGGCATGACACATGTAGGTAATTCTCCATTGTTATATTAATTTCCACTCATTCATACTGAATATCAATGATCTTGGAAGAGCTTTATGTTCTCTATTACATTCTTCAGCTTCTTTATTCAATGTCTTACTGTTTTCTTCTTAAAGTTCTCACTTTCTTGTTAGATTTACTCCTAGAAATTGTTTGAGGCAGACAATGAGAGCATAATATTTTTTCATATGCTTTGCTATATTATTATAAAGATTTATTTCAATTGATTAATTACAGACAGAGGTTTATTCATGTGACTATGCTTTTATATATATTTATGTTCCATTTTCTATCCACCCAAATGTTCTAGAAAAGTGACACATAACTTCATTCCTGGAGTGAACCAAAGAATCATATTCGTTTATGGGAGAATTGGTTCTAGACCTAATTCACTGAAAGAAGACAAACTAGTAGTGTAAAGAAAATGTTAAGTCAGGTATCTGTCTGCACTGAAAGATGTATGATTCAGCCTTAGGAGGAACACACTAATCCCAATACTAGCGAAAGGGTTTCCCTACGAGCCAAATTTGTAAGAAACCACTAAATGAACTATTCATGTTAACAGATTACTCAGGGAAATATTAATCTATAATTTTTCCTTCAAATAATAAATTTATAAATTAACGAGCTTATAATGGTACCATAATGAAAGTACATTTTTTTCTATTGCCATGAATGAGCATCTTAGAATTGCTGTAAATAAATAGCACCAACTCCATCTCAAAACTTATCTTATGAAATGTGTGGAACCCCTCCAACTTTCAAACTACTTGAATGCCGTGGCAAACTGATGAAATATTTCAATATGAAGAAGTCTAATTCAATGAAACAGGTAAATATTTTATAAAATATTAGGCTGTATATTGTATTAAAAGAATAAATTTGCAAGATTGGGAAAATTTAACCAATATAAATTAAATTCTGTGTTTGCAAGTGGTGTAGAATCATTTATAATATATTGCCTAAGATGAATATAATAGATCACATCATAATTTAGGGAAGTACATACTAAAAAGTTTAGAAGATACTACTTATTGACAAATTACCCGGTGACAAATTTTACATGTCTATATTAAAAACAATGTAGAAATATTGAAGGGGAGGAAAAATGGTAAAGGTATAGTAAAATATTGAGCACCAGGGGATTTTATTGAAGTTGGAAAGACTTTATAACTATAAGAACTTCTGTACAACATTTAGCATAAAGCTTAGCTCTTGCAGGCAGCCTGGTGCTGAGTGTTGCATTATTGAGTCCTTTTTGTGATCAAGGAAAAGTTTCCAATGGGAATAGTGCTTTGGTACCTTATAAGGTCCTCTCTTAAACACTAACAGCTAAAAGAGAAAGCCACATTTTAAGTCATTTAAATGTGTGACCATTGTAAAATCAAAAGAAAATTACATACTTCCAAAATACAATGGCACAGAATATTCATTCTTATTCCAAATGTGAAAAATAGGGTGCAGTGAGAAATGACTGAAGCAAAATATCAAGACAAAAATTCAGCAGGGCAAATACTAAATCCTGTATTTTCATGTATGATATAATGGCTTCAGCTTCAAAGGCCTTAGATGATTTCTCTTCTCAAACTTTGCTGTCTGCATCCTGCATCTCTTTCATGGACTGATTCCCTTGCCTGTATGAAACTCTCCTTGGCAGATGTATCATAACTGTGTGGAAAAGGAGGCAAGAAGACTGTCAAAGCCAGTGGGGATTGATGTCAGTAAGGAAAGAGTGTCTTCCTTAAACAGCAGGAGTTTTTTTTTTTTTCATACTAATTCACAGAGACCATGGCAGCATACACAGGTTCAAGCCAGATGGGCTATTCACACTGAACAAGAAATAGATATAGGCTCACACCCCTAACCAAGAATATATTTCTGATTATTACCCACCTGCAAAGGAAAAATCAATGTTCTTCAATGGAATCTCACTGGGTATCTATTAACCACACCTCTCTCCACAGGCCCCATACCCAGGAGACACTGGCTAACACAAAAGGAACTCAATGATATTTTGTACATTTTCTTTCATATTAGTTGGTTTGAGCATTTCAATGTCATAGTGTTCTTTTATTTATAATTCTGGTTCATGATTTTTTATTCACTGTGTGTGTGTAGTGTGTGTGTGTGTGTGTGTGTGTGTGTGTGTGTGTGTGTGTGTGACTGTGTTTCATTGGCGTTTTTTTGGTTTTGCACAATTTTAGTTTGTTTTCTGTCTTTGTTTGCTTTCTAGAGAGAAAGTGGTATGGATTGGGCTGGTGGGGAGGTCAGAACATCTGGAAAAAGTTAGTGGAATGAAAATAATGCTCTGAAAATACTGTATGATTTTTTTCAATAATATAAAAGAAGGAAATTATGTTCTCTAAAGAGGCCTGACAGAAGTGAGAATTATATACTTTTGTCCCTTTCATCTTAATCATGATGAAAAAATAAATATAATGTGTGAATTATCAATGTTGATGAGTGACTTCATGAAAATCTTGTAGATGAAAACCACAGTATAAGATAATGGGCTATGGAAGAGGAGAAGGAGGATATAACATTGGGGTTCTCGTTTAATTTATTTATGTTTTGCAATTTCTTACTTCTGCTCCTAATATATTCAAGCTTCTCTAAGCATGATACTGAGTTTCTTAAAATATACATATTGATTTCTTACATTTCTAGAGGCTCAAAGTTTCAGATATACTGTCTGGCAATATCTTTTACTCTACTTTATAGATAGGTGTCTGCCCGTTTTATTCTCACATAACAGAAAGAGCAAGGAAGCTGTCTGGGGTCCCTTTTTTTGATTACTAATTGTATTGATGAACATTTAAACCATATGACTAAATTATGACCTAATACCATCATAATGGGGATTTCAAGGTATGTATATGCAGGATACACATTTAAAAATTAGGTAAGAATCTACTAAACCTTCTGTGTCACCCAGGATAAAATTTGATATCTGAATAGAAAATAATCTAATTTTAAAGAACATAACCTCAACACAATTCTGAACCCCTGTTGAAATAGAAGGGCATGAATCAGTTGATGGTTTGTGTAAATGTAGCAGAAAAAAGTAAAAATAAAATTCTATACATATTAACATATATAAGATTCTATGGCAGTTTATAAATACAGGAAATTAGGAACTCAGCGACCAATGATCACTGTAGTAAACCAATGATCAGAATTGACAATCCTGGTACAGACAAGAAATCCATATAAGTGGGCAGCATGGAGGAGTAATTGTGGCTTCCATTTTCTTTTGCAGTTACCAAATAAATTATTCTTAATATCTTGTCTTGAAAGAAGTTTGTGTAAAAAAAAAAAAAAAAGGACTGACTTCAGAAGCCAAGAACAATATACTAGTCATTTCTGCTTATTTCCTTCCATTTGGCCAAATGTTGTTGACCTTACTGTCTCCACTCTGTAATTGCAGCATGCACTTCTTCCAGCTATGTGGACTGCTGACTCATTTGACCTTCCTTTCTGGATGATGTGATCAAAGTTACATTTTTTTTTATGATATATGTCTTAAGCACACTATTTGCACAAACATTTTTTTTTCTCTTTAAAACTGAAACTTTTTAATCGGAGCTTTTTTTTTTCTGGTATACTGTTAGGCCTTTTGCTTTGAAGTAAATTAAATGCATGGTCAAGTATATCTGATATTGTTTTCTTAAAGAACATCCCTAGCTTTTGATTGTACCAATGAAAACTCTGGAGCCAGAAAGCCTCCTAGCTCAGAAAGGCAGAGAAAGCACCAATCTGACCTTCCTACCCCACTGATTTTCCAGAAGAAAAAGGTTCCACTAACATCCTAGAGGAGAAAAAAAAAAAGCTTTCTCCTTCTCCATGCTGTCTTAAAGACCCTTCAACTCAATGTCCTTCCTTCTGTTTACTTCTGTTCACACCCTGTCAGATGGTTCCTTTGTCTGCCTCTTCAGTATGATTGACTTTATTTAGCTCTTCTGTTAAAGGTGTGTGCTAGGGTTGATCCACACCACGAGTACTTATTTGCAGTAAACAAAATACTCTATGATCAGAGGCTGAGCCACATAATATTAGAAATAGGCCACCATCTCAGGGGTCATGGTATGATCAAATATCCTGCAACAATCTAAGACTCACTAAAAATAGCACATGGGACATAAAATGATTTCACATCAAATCATGATATTTTTTATAAAATGAAATGATATACATTTATATATTGATAAATAACTATATTCATTTGTAAAATGAGAAAAAATACATTGTAAAAAACATCTTGGAAGACATTGTATATATTTTTCCCTTTTTTTAATTAATTTTTTTTTATTAACTTGAGTATTTCTTATTTACATTTTCGTGTTATTCCTTTCCGGTTTCGGGCCAACATCCCTCAAGCACCCCCTCCCTTCTTTTTGTGTTATCCTCCCATCCTCCCCCCATTGCCTTCCCCAACAATCGTTCCTCACTGGTTCAATCTTGCAGGACCAAGGGCTTCCCTTCCACTGGTTGTTTTACACTAGGCTATTCATTGCTACCCTATGGAGGTTGGAGCCCAAGGTCAGTCCATGTATAATCTTTGGTAGTGGCTTAGTCCCTGGAAGCTCTGGTTTGGTTGGCATTGTTGTTCATATGTGGTCTCGTGCCCCTTCAAGCTCTTCCAGTTCTTTCTCTGATTCCTTCAACAGGGTTCCCGTTCTCACTTCAGTGGTTTGCTGCTGGCATTCGCCTATGTATTTGCTGTATTCTGTCTGTGTCTCTCGGGAGAGATCTACATCCAGTTCCTGTTGGCCTGCACTACTTTGTTTCATCCTTATTATCTAGTTTGGTGGCTGTATATGTATGGGGCACAAGTGGGGCTGGCTCTGAATGGGTGTTCCTTGTGCCTCTGTTCTAAACTTTGCCTCCCTATTCCCTCCCAAGGGTATTCTTTTTCCCCTTTTAAAGAAGGAGTGAAGCATTTACATTTTGATCATCCTTCTTGAGTTTCATTGTTCTAGGCATCTAGGGTAATTCAAGCAATTGGGCTAATAGCCACTTATCAATGAGTGCATACCATGTATGTCTTTCTGTGATTGGGTTAGCTCACTCAGGATGATATTTTCCAGTTCCAAACATTTGCCTATGAATTTCATAAAGTCGTTGTTTTTGATAGCTGAGTAATATTCCACTGTGTAGATGTACCACATTTTCTGTATCCATTCCTCTGTTGAAGGGCATCTGGGTTCTTTCCAGCTTCTGGCTATTATAAATAAGGCTGCTATGAACACAGTGGTGCACGTGTCTTATTTATATGTTGAGGCATCTTTTGGATATATGCCCAAGGGAGGTATACCTGGATCCTCAGGCAGTTCAATGTCCAATTTTCTGAGGAACCTCCAGACTGATTTACAGAATGGTTGTACCAGTCTGCAATCCCACCAACAATGGAGGAGTGTTCTTCTTTCTCCACATCCTCGTCAGCATGTGCTGTCACCTGAGTTTTTTATCTTAGCCATTCTCACTGGTGTGAGGTAAAACCTCAGGGTTGTTTTGATTTGCATTTCCCTTATGACTAAAGATGTTGAACATTTCTTTAAGTGTTTCTCAGCCATTCAAATAACCCTATTAAAAAATGGGGTTCAGAGCTAAACAAAGAATTCACAGCTGAGGAATGCTGAATGGCTGAGAAGTACCTAAAGAAATGTTCAACATCTTTAGTCATAAGGGAAATGCAAATCAAAACAACCCTGAGATTTCACCTCACACCAGTGAGAATGGCAAAGTTTAGAACAGAGGCACAAGGAACACCCATTCAGAGCCAGCCCCACATGTGCCCCATACATATACAGCCACCAAACTATATAAGATTGATGAAGCAAAGAAGTGCAGGCGACAGGAACCAGATGTAGATCTCTCCTGAGAGACACAGCCAGAATACAGCAAATACATAGGTGAACTCCATCATTAAACCACTGAACTGAGAACGGGACCCCCATTGAAGGAATCAGAGAAAGGAGTGAAGAGCTTGAAGGGGCTCGAGACCCCATATGAACAACAAGGCCAACCAACCAGAGCTTCCAGGGACTAAGCCACTACCCAAAGACTATACATGGACTGACCCTGGACTCTAACCTCATAGGTAGCAATGAATATCCTAGTAAGAGCACCAGGGGAAAGGGAAGCCCTTGGTCCTGCAAGACTGAACCGTGAACGTGATTGTTGGGGGAAAAGCGGTAATGGAGCGGATGGGGAGAACATCCAGAGAATGGGGAGGCTTAGGGGATGTTGGCCAGAACCCGGGAAAAATGACAATCAAAATGTAAATAAAAATACCAAGTTAATAAAGATAAAAAAGAAACAAAAAAAAAAAACAAAAAAATGGGGGTACAGAGCTAAACAAAGAATTCACAGCTGAGAAATATTGAATGGCTAAGAAGTACCTAAAGAAATGTTCAACATCTGTATGTATCATGGAAATGCAAATCAAAACGTCCCTGAGATTCCTCTTCACACCAGTCAGAATGGCTAAGTTCAAAAACTCAGGTGACAATAGATGCTGACAAGGCTGTGGAGAAAGAGGAGCATTCCTCCACTGTTGGTGGGATTGCAAGCTGATATAACTACTCTGGAAAACAGTCCGGGGGGTCTTCAGAAAACTGGACATAGTACAGCCTAAGGACACAGCTAAACGACTCCTGGCCATATACTGAAAAGATGCTCCAATATATTAGGACACATGTTCATTGCATACTTATTTATAATAGCCAGAAGCTGGAAAGAACCCAGATGTATCTCAACAGAGGAACGGATACAGAAAATGTGGTACATCTGCACAGTGGACTTCTACTCATCTATTAAAAACAATGACTTCATGAAACTTATAGGCAAATGGTTGGAACTAGAAAATATCATCCTGAGTGAGGTAACGAATCAAAAAAAAAAAAAAAAAGGTATGCAGTCACTTATAAAAAGTGCCTATTAGTACAAAAAGTCCCATTACCTAAGATACAATCCAGAGACCACATGAAGCTCAAGAAGAAGCATGACTAAAGTGTGAGCACTTAGTCCTTCTTAAAAAGGAGAACCAAAATATTCATAGGAGAAGATACAGAGACAATGTTTGGAGCAGAATCTGAAGGAATAATGGCTATTCAGAGACTGCTCCACCTGGGGATCTGACCCATACACATAAAGCGACCAAACCCAGTCAATATTGCTGATGCCAAGGAGTACATGCTGACAGGAGCCTGATATAGCTGTCTCCTGAGAGGCTTTGCCAGAGGATCACAAGTACAGATGCAAATGATCCCAGCCAACCATTAAACTAAGAATGGGGTCCCCAATGGCAAAGTTAAAGAAAGGATTTATGGAGCTGAAGGTGTTTTCAGCCCCATAAGAACAACAATACCAGCCAACCAGAGTTCCCAGGGACTAAACCACCATCCAAACAGTACACATAGACAGACTCATGGCTCCAGCTGCATATGTAGCAGAGGATGGCCTTGTTGGGCACCAATGTAAGGAGAAGCCCTTCATCATGTCAAGGCTAGACCCCCATTGTAAGGGAATGTCAGGGCTTGGAAGCAGGAAGTGCTGGGTGGATGGCTGGGGGAACACCCTCCTAGAAGAAGGTTGAGGGGCGTGGCATAGGGGGTTTATGGAAAGGAAACCAGGGGAGGGAATAACATTTGAACTGTAAATTTAAAAATCCAATAAAATATGTTAATAAAAAACAATCACATTATTTTGAAAAAGGATCTTTACCTTCAGATGAGACCTTATCTCTATACAATCACTTGATCACAAGCCTTGGGAAAAGAACAACAAACTTTTTCCTAGACATTTTATCCACAAAAAGTGAGTACTTTAAAACAAAGCTAGATGTAATTGTATGTATATAAATCAATCATTATAGAACAATATAAAGGATGCTTAAAATTTAGAGTGAGCTGAATTATTATTCGCTTCAATATTACAGAAAATATAAATATTGCCTTATTTTGAAAAAGAATATTTGCAGATATTAATAAATCTGAAGTAAACATTAATCTAGATTTATGGTAGACTCCGACTTCAAATATTTGCATTTTATAAGAATTATACAAGGTAAAGTAAATACACTGACTTTTGAAATTCTGACTTCCAGGAGTGTGAATTAGTAAATTTCATTTCCTTAAGCAAATAATTTTGTTGTAATTTAATTTGACATTGCAATAAAATTAATATGTACTCAACTGTATGCTCAAAAATAGAATGCAGATTTTACACTACAGGATCTTAATACTCTAACATGAAATCTGTGACTGACATGTCAGAAAAATAAAACATAAAATGGTGCACTTTAAAGTGAAATAAGAAGAAACAGTTCTACTCTGAAGGCAGTAATATTGACTCTGGCTAGCAAAGTCAGGAAAGATTTCTGTAATGGTTTGAATAGGTTTGTCCACCATATATTTTTTGTTTGAATACTCAGTCATAGGGAACAGCATTATTAGCAGATATGGCGTTGTTGGAGGAAGAGTGTGCTAAGTGGGTCAGCTTTCAGGGCTTCTATGCTCAGTTTTCACCTAGTGTGGCACAAGTCTCCTCCTGCTACCTTCAGATCAATATGTAGAACTCCTGGCTGTAAAGCAACAAGCCTAACTGCTCAATAACATGCATTTTTCTGTGATCATAATGGACTGAACATCAAAAAGTGTAAGTCATTCCCATTTAAATATTTTCCTTTATAAGAGTTGACTGGGTGATGGTGTCCCTTCAGAACAATGAAACCCTAACTAAGACAGTTTCCCAGAACTACAAATTAAAGAGCATTACAGACTCTCATATTTTTACTGCACATTGTCATATTGAAAACCCTAGTAATACATGTTGGTAGAAGAAATTATCATTCACTGTTCTTTCTGAAAAAGAAAACGGAGAATCTCCCCTTGACGTCTTTATTTCTTGTGTTTTAGGATGCAAAGAATTTTATATGGGGCTGGAGAAATGGCTCAGCAGTTATAAAGAGCACTAGCTGCTCTTCCAGAGGTCCTGAGTTCAACTACCAGCGGCCATTTGGTGGCTCACAACTATCTGTAATGGGATTCGATGCCCTTTTCTGCTATATCTGAAGACAGTGACAGTGAAAAGTTAGACTGGATTAGTAACTTGAGGATATACTTTATTAACACATCTGGACACTGCTTAAATTACTGAATTGTTCTTCAAATGAAAGTTGAATCCCCAAATTACAATTTCTGTAGTACCTAGTATGGAAAAAGTATTTTGATTATAGCATCTTAAAAAACACAAGTGTCAGAATTGAAGTAGAGCTTGTCAGGAAATATATTTAATATAATTATTGGTTGCATCGGTGCATAAAACTCATTTCATGATAAGGTTCTAAGCAAGGTGAAACATTGATTGGACCTCGGAGCTTATATCTAATAAGCCAGTAATTTACTCAATTCAGTTCTAAACAGAATATGAAATGTGCATTATGCCACATATTTAGAGTTAAGTAACTAAACCTTTACCTTTTTACATAGTAATGTACTAAAGACTCACTGATACAAATTTCCTATATTTCTATAAATAAAATCTTGTTCATAGGAAATGAGATATAATTTCTGAGATGGTTTGTAATTAACCCAATATTACATCTAATGATAAGGAAGGAAGAAGTTTCCAATAAAGAATTCTATTCAAAATTTAAAAATAGTTATTACCCTAAAATTTGTACTTAAATGTTGAATAAGTGAAAATCTCACATTAAATGTTATTATTCTTGCATGTGAATTAGAATCCTCATCTATATTATATGATTTTGTGATTACATAGTCAAACTTCATAAAATCACCTTTACCCATTCCTTTCTTCTAAATATCATAGTCAGCTATTATTGATGGGAGTTTTATATTCCTATCCTTTCAAAGTATTTTCTACTAGAGTCTTACACTTCCTTAATTTTCAAACGTCTCACTTTAGTATCTTGTTGATATCATTTATAATTTATTTTATTAAATCTAGGCATATGAATACACACACACACACACACACACACACACACACACACACACACGAACCCCATAGTGTACCTGTTGAGATAAGACAATTTCCAGACAGTGCTAACAAATCTACATTTTGGAGGCAAGGTATCTCATTTTTCTCCTGCACAATGTACTTTAGGCTAGTTTCCTTGAGAATTTCCAACAAATTTTATATGAGTTTTGTAATTATAAATGACATATGCCTCACAATCCAGCAGGATTTTTACATAGATTTTGGAGTCATCCTCAGGTTTAGAGTTGATTATTTTCTTGCACCCTTCCTTGAATATTTTATTTCTGAATATTTTACATCAAATTCTACAAGTGTTAGTAATTTTTAAAATTACCTACTATTGTGTTAATTTCTTGGATAAAAATTCTCTCTCTCTCTCTCTCACTCTCTCTCTCTTTCTCTCTCTTTCTACACACACACACACACACACACACACACACACACACACACACATTGTAGAAAGGAAGAGTGGAAGGAGAATGAAGGAAGTAAATAGTCTCTTTAATGCTGACTTAGTGAAGTTTTTCCTTTATGTGGGATGCCAGTTTTGTCTTATTGACTATGTTCTATTAGCCAGGTCACTCTACCAAAAGAACATAGAACAATCAACAACTTTACGCAGTGGCTAAGGCCATCTTTACCACTTCAGGTCTTATAATAATATTTCTCTTCTGCCATTATTCCTAGAATATCACTGTCTTAGTTTCTTTACTCATTGCTATGATAAAATACTCTGAGAGAACCAAATACACCCACACAGGCATGACAGAGACCCTTCTCCAAGGGGAGTATAGAATTGACAATTTTCACCATTATTAGTTGTGTTTTTTCCTCAGAAAAAGAATTTTCCTTCAAAACATGGGTCACAGACCATAGGACCTCATGACCTTTACAGGGGGCAAATCAAAGTTATATTCACATTGAAGTTCAGATGTTACTTCATATTTTCCAAAACAAATTATAATACACAATCAATGCACACGATTTGATTTAAACAAATGTTAAAGATATTTATACAATGTGAATCAATGTCTTCTTACTTATACATTTGGTTTTCAGGCACAGTATTGAAACATTACCATATACAATGCTTGTTAATTCTGGTGCTCAATTAGAAACTTCATATGTACTGAAAAGCATTCAGTGTATTCACAACTACTCTACACATTATTGGAAGAGAAAGTAGTCATCAAGCTATAAGATTTTGAACTCTTCAGTGTTTCAATAGCAATTTGTCTACTATATATGTGCACCAGTGCAGTAATAGTGGCAAGAATGTTATGGAAGTAACCAACCACTTTTGGTATTTGATGTAAGGTCTGTTTCATAATATGAAACCTGTACCTGACACATTTAAATTACCAAGAACCCAAGGTTAGATAGTTCATAGACCCTTAGAGAAAACCTACAATTATTATTCTGCTAAATAGTCAAAGCAGCAAAAATAACTCCTAATAATTCATTATGTACAAATAGATCCCTGTTGTTTATATATTTTGGATATTAGCCCTCTATTGAATGCTGACTTAGTTAGTGAAGTTTTTCCCGTATGTGTGATGCCAGTTTGTCTTATTGAATATGTCCTTTGCCTTACAGAAGCTTTTCAGTTTCAATTCTTGATCTTTGAGTCTGAGCCACTGAAATTCTGTTTAGGAAATATCTCCCTGTGCCAATGAGTTCAAGCCTCTTTCCCACTTTCTCTTCTATTAGATTCAGAGTATCTGGTCTTAAGTTGAGGTCCTTGATTCACTTGGACTTGAGCTTTGTGCCTGGTGAAAAATATGGGTCTATATTTGTTTTACTACACACAGACATCCAGTCAGACCAGCACCATTTATTGAAGATGCTTTCTTTTTTCCATTTTGTTTCTTTGTCAAAGAATAAGTGGCCATAGGTGTGTGCGTTCATTTCTGGGTCTTCAATTTTATTCCATTGATCAACCTGTCTCTATATCAAGACTATGCAGTTTTTATAACTATTGCTCTTTAGGAGAGCTTGAGATCAGGAATGGTGATACCCCCAGCTGTTCTTTTAATGTTAAGAATTGTTTTCCTAATCTGTTATTTTTTTCCTTTTCAGATGAATTTAAGAATTGCTCTTTCCATGTCTGTGAAGAATTGTTTTGGGATTTTGATGTGGATTGCCTTAAATCTGTAGATTGCCTTTGGTAGGATGGCTATTTTTACTCTGTTAATTCTACCAGTCCATGAGCATGGTCGATTTCTCCATTTTCTGAGACCACCAAAACAAACAAACAAACAAACAAACAAACAAACAAACCAATAAAAAACAGGGTATAGAACTAAATGGAGAGTTCACAACAGTAGAATCTCAAATGGCTGAGAAGTACCTAAAGAAATGTTCAAAGTACTTGTGATCAGAGAAATGCAAATCAAAAGGGCCTTGAGATTTCACCTTACACCTGTCAGAATAGCTAAGATCAAAACCTCAGGTGACAACGGTATGTTGGGAAGATTGTGGAGAAAGAGGAGCACTCCTCCATTGCTGTTGGTATTGCAAACTGGTACAACCCCTCTGTAAATCAATTTGAAGGTACCTTAGAAAATTGTAAATAGACCTACCTAAAGACTCAGTAACACTACTCCTAGGAATATACCCAAAAGATGCCCCACCATGCTATAAGAGCACATGTTCCTGTTCATAGTGGCCTTATGTGTGATAGCCAAAAGCTGAAAACAACCAAGATGTCCCATGACAGAATAATGAATACAGAAAATGTGGTTCATTTTCACAGTGGAATACTTCTCAGCTATTAAGAACAAGGACATTGTGAGTTTTGCAGGCAAATGGTTAAAACTGGAAAATATCATCCTGAGTGAGGTAACTCAGACCCCCTCCCCCCAAAAATAAAATATACCCAAGATAGAGTCTACAGAACTCACAAAGGTCACCAAGCTGAAAGCTCCAAGTAAGGACTCCTCAGTCCCATTTGGGAGAGAGAAGAAAGCAACCACAACGGGGGAGCGAGGGACAGGGGAGGTAAAGGGGATGGAAGTTGGGGGAGAGGGGAACAAGATTCGGTATTGGTTCTGGGAAAAGGACTGAAACCCTAAGGGTCAGCAAAAATAATGGAAACAGGCGTCCTCAGGAGGTAGGAGGTTGGGAAGATGCTCTAGAATGTACCAAAGACGCGGAAAGTGAGAGACTCTCTGGATTCAAAGGAGAGGCATCCAAAATAAAATGCCCTACAGTGGGGAGAGGGAACTTAAATGAACCCACCTCCAGCAGAAAAACAGGACATCAAGTGAGGGATAGGGTTGTTATCCCAAAGACAAAGTTCTGACTTATAATTCTTCCTGTTTGAAAGAAATGCAGGGATGGAAATTGAGAAGAGGCTGAGGGAAAAAAAAAAGTCCAACAACAGGCACAAAATGGGATCCAGCTCAAGAGGATGCCCCAAGAACTGACACCAATATTGAGGCTATGGGACATTCCCAAAAAAAGGGACCTCTCATGACTGCCCTCCAAAAGCCCCAACAAGCAGCTGAAAGAGTCAGATGCAGATATGTGTACCCAACCAATGAACAGAAGCTGCCGATCCCTCTGGTTGAATTAGGGAAAAGCTGGAGGAAGCTGAGGAGGACGGCAACCCTGTAGGAGGACCAGCAGTCTCATTTAACCTGAACACCCGAGATTTCTCTCACACTGGATCACCAACCATGCAGCATACACTAGCTGATGAGGTCACCAACATATAGAGAGCAGAGGACTGCAGTGTCTAGGTTTAGTCAGAGAGACGCACCTAACCCTTAAGAGACTGGAGGACCCAAGAAATTTAGAGGTCTGTTGGGATGGATGGAGTGAAGACATCCTTGTGGAGAAATGTGGTGAGAGCTACAGCAGAAGTATGGGATATGGAACACTTGGGGGTTGACCATGAGGGGAATAAATCTGGAGTATAAAAAATTAATTAACTCATTCATTCATTTAAAACCTCAATAGATCAGTGCATTTCTCACACAAATCAGAGAACATGCTTCTTGCAGTAGATGACAATTAACACAGAATTATACACCAGGTCAGTGTTTAGAGAATACAAAACTTTTAAATGGTAAGCTTTAAATGAGATTTCTATACCACATACTTTCCCTGAAGTCTCAGTGCTATTTATGGAAGAAGGAAGAATGACTATGAAGTACAGATGTAATGGATTATTTCACAGGAGTATTTTGCAGACACAACAGGGCATATGAACATATGAATTTACAGAGACTGTGACAGCATATAAAAACCTGTGCAGACTCAAGCAATTCAAAATCCCAGCAATGAGAAGAGAAGGTAGGCATGAAGTTACACTCCTAAGCATGGATATATTGGCAATTTCTACCTTGCTACTTGGAGGAGAAGCAAAATCAATTTTCTTCAATGAAATAACCTACTGTTGTTTATCTGTTACTTCTGAGATTGAAAAACTTCACTCCCCAGGGAAGCTTCTGTTTTACTGGATATTTTCTTTATTTACATTTCAAATGTTATCCTCCTTCCTGTTTCTCCTTCCCAAAACCCCTATCCCATTCCTCTTCCCCCTGCTTCTATGAGGGTGCTCCCACAGGTACCCACTCACTAACTCCCTCATGTATTCCCTGGCATTTCCCTACATTGGGGCATCAAGCCTTCACACGACCAAGAGCCTCTCCTCCCATTGATCCCTGACAAAGCCATCTTCTGCTACATATGCTGTTGGAGCCATTGATCACTTCATGTGTACTACTTTGTTGGTGAATTATTCCCTGGGAGATCAGGGGTGTCTGGTTGGTTGATAATGTTCTTCCTATGGAGTGGCAAACCCCTTCAGCTCCTTCAGTCCTTTCTCTAACTCCTTGAATGAGTATCTGATTCTAAGTACAATGGTTGACGGCAAGCATCCTCCTCTGTTTTGTCAGGCTCTGGCAGAGCCTCTCAGGGGACAGCTATATAAGGCTCCTGTCAACATGCACTTCTTGGCATTGACAATATTGTCTGGGTTTGGTGACTGAATATGGGATGGGCCACTTATCCAGCTGGGGCAGTCTCTGATTGTTCTTTCCTTTAGTCTCTGCTCCATATTTTGTCTCCGTATTCCTCAGGAGAGTATTTAGTTCCCACATCTAAGAAGGACTGAAAAATCCACACATTGGTCTCTCTTCTTCTTGAGCTTCATGTGGTCTGTCAATTGTACTTTGGGTATTCCAAACTTTAGAGCTAATATCCACTTATCAGTGAGAGCATACCTATGTGTTCTTTTGTGATTGGGTTACATCACATGGCATGATATTTTATAGTTTCATCTATTTGCTTAAGAATTTCATGAAGCCATTGTTTTTAATAGCTGACTTAATAACTGCTCCATTGTATTGATGTACCATATTTTCTGTTTCCATTCCTCTGTTGAAGGGCATCTGGGTTCTTTCCAGCCTCTGGCTATTATAAATAAGACTGCTATGAACATAGTGGAGCATGTGTGCTTGTTATACATTGGAGCATCTTTTGGGTATATGCCCAGGAATGGTATAGCAGGTGTCCTCAGGTACTATGCTCAATTTTCTGAGGAAATTCCAGACCAATTTCCAGGGTGGTTGTACCAGTTTGCAATTCCACCAACAATAGAGTTTTCCTCTTTCTTCACTTCTTTGCCAAGATCTGCTGTCACCTGAGATTTTATCTTAGCCATTCTGACTGGTGTGAGGTGGAATCTCAGGGTTGTTTTGATTTGCATTTCCCTGATGACTAAAGATGTTGAACATTTCTTTAGGTTCTTCTCAGCCATTCAGCATTCCTCAGCTGAGAACTCTTTGGTTAGTTTTGTACCCAATTTTATACGGTTATTTGATTTTCTGGATCTAGCTTCTTGAGGTATTTGTTTATATTGGATATTAGCCCTGTATCAAATGTAGGATTGTTAAAGATCTTTTCCCAATCTGTTTGATGCCATTCTATCTTATTGACCGTGTCCTGTGCCTTACAGAAGCTTTATAATTTTATGTGGTCCATGTGTTGAGTCATAGAGCATAACCCATTGGTATTCTGTTCAGGAAAATTTTGAATGTGCTCCTTTGTTCAAGGCTCTTCCCCACTTTCTCTTTCATTAGTTTCAGTGTATCTAGTTTAATGTGGAGGTCTTTGTTCCACTTGGACTTGAGCTTTGCACAGGGTAATAATAATGGATTGATTTGCATTCTTCTACATGCTGACCTCCAGTTGAACTAGCACCGTTTGTTGAGAGTTCTATCTTTTTTTCCATTGGATAGTTTTAACTCCTTTGTCAAAGATCAAGTGTCCATGGTGGGTAGGTTCATGGTGGGTCTTCAATTCTATTCCATTGATCTACCTATTTGTCTCTGTACCAATGCCATGCAGGTTTTTATCACTATTGCTCTGTGATACATCTTGACAAGGTCAAGGATGATTATTCACCCATAAGTTCTTTCAGAGTTGAGAATACTTTTTGCTATCCTTAGTTTTTTGCTTTTCAAAAAAAATTTGCAAATCTCTCTAATTCTATGAAGAATGAGTTCGAATTTTGATGTGGAATTGCACTGAATCTGTTCATTGCTTTTGCAAACATGGACATTTTTACTTTATTAAACCAACCAATCCATGTGCATTGGAGATCTTTCCATCTTCTGAGAACTTCTTCAATTTCTTTCTTCAAAGACTTGAAGTTCTTGTCATGCAGATCTTTCCACTGCTTGGTTAGAGTCACACCAAGGTATTTTATATTATTTGTGACTATTGTGAAGCATGTCATTTTCCTAATTTCTTTCTCAGCCTATTTATGCTTTGAGTAGAGGAAGGTTACTGATTTGAGTTAATTTTATACCCAGCCACATTGCTGAAGGTGTTTAACAGGTTTAGGTGCTCTTTGGTTGAACTTTGGGGGACACTTAAGTATAATAACATGTCATCTGCATATTTTGACTTCTTCCTTTCCAATTTGTATCCCTTTTGGCGTTGTTCTTTTGTTGTCTGATTGCTCTGGCTAGGACTTCGAGTACTATATTGCATAAGAAGGGAGAGAGTGGGCAGTCTTGTCTTGTCCCTGATTTTAGTGGGGTTGCTTCAAGTTTCTCTCCATTTTGTTTGATGTTGGCTACTGGTTTGCTGTATATTGCTTTTACTATGTTTAGGCATGAGCCTTGAATTCCTGATCTTTCTAAGACTTTTACCATGAAGGGGTATTGAACTTTTCCAAATGCTTTCTCAGCCTCTAATGAGATGATCATGTGTTTTGTTTTTGTTTTTGTTTTGTTTTTTTTTTTGAGGTTGTTTTTTATATAGTGGATTACTTCATTGGACTTAGTACATTGAACCATCCCGACGACATCCATAGGATGAAGCCTATTTAATCATGATGGATTATCATTTTGATGTGTTCTTGGATTTGGTTTATGAAGATTTTATTGAATATTTTTGCCTAGATATTCATAAGAGAAATTGTTATGAAGTTCGTTGTGTTGGGTCTTTGTTTTATAGGTATAAGTGTAATTGTGGCTTCATAGAAGGAATTAGGTAGTTTTCCTTCTGTTTTATTTTGTGGAATAGTTTATACAGCATTGGGAAAAGGTCTTCTATAAAGGTCTGATAGAACAATCCACTATACCAATCTGGTCTTGGGCATTTTTTGGTTGGGAGACTTTTAATAACTGCTTCTATTTCTTTAGGAATTATGGGACTGATTAGATAGTTTATCTGATCCTGATTTAAATTTTGTACCTGGTACCTTTCTAGACAATTATTCATTTCATTCAGATTTTGCAGTTTGGTGAGTATAGTTTTTTGTAGTAGCATCTGATGATTTTTTTTTTAATTTCCTCAGTTTCTGTTGGCATCTGATGATTTTTTTTTAATTTCCTCAGTTTCTGTTGTTATGTCTGCCTTTTCATTTCTGATGTTGTTAATTTGGATACATTCTCTGTGCCCTGTGGTTAGGCTTGCTAAGTGTTTATCTGTCCTATTGATTTTCTCAAAGAACCAGCTCATGGTTTTGTTGATTATTTGTATAGTTCTTTTTGTTTCTGCTTGGTTGATTTCAGCTCTGTGTTTGATTGCTTCCTGTTGTCAACTCTTGGGTCTTTTTGAGGACACCTCTTGGGTGTATTTATTTCTTTTTGTTTTAGAGCTTTTAGATATACTGTCAAGCTGATAAAGTATGCTCTCTACAGTTTCTTTTCGGAGGATCTCAGAGCTATGAGTTTTCCTCTTTGCACTGCTTTCTTTGTGCCCCATAACTTTTGTAATGTTGTGCCTTCATTTTCATTAAATTCTATTACATCTTTAATTTCTTTCATTATTTCTTTCTTGTCAAAGTTATTATTGTGTATATATTTGTTCAGCTTCCAAGTGCTGAACTGGAATTATTGTTATTATCTGGTTATTGTTGTTGTTGTTGTTGTTGTTGTTGTTGCTGCTGCTGCTGCTGCTGCTGCTGCTGTTGTTGTTGTTCAAGTCTATCCCTAGTCCATGGTAATATGACAAGATGCTTGGGATTATTTCAATCTTCTTGTATTTGTTGAGACCTGTTTTCTGACTGATTATATGATCAGTTTTGGAGAAAGTATCACGAGGTACTGAGTGAGACGAAATTATATTTTTGGGAGGGATGAAACCTTGTGTGTGTGTGTGTGTGTGTGTGTGTGTGTGTGTGTGTGTGTGTGTGTGTGTGTGTGTGTGTGTTGTTAAAATCCATTTGGTTTGTAACTTCTGTTAGTTTCATTGTGTCTATTTAGTTTCTGTTTCCATGATATGTTCATTGCTGAGAATGGGGTGTTGAAGTCTCCCACTATTATTGTGTGAGGTGCAATGTGTGCCTTGAGCTTTAGTAAAGCTTTTTTATGAATGTAGGTGCCTTTGCATTTGGATCATAGATGTTCAGAATTGATCGTTCATCTTGGTAGATGTTTTTCATTGATGAATATTTAGTGTCCTTCTTTATCTTTTGATAACTTTTGTTTGAAAGTCAATATTATAATTGTTACTCCAGTTTTGTTTTTTTTTTTTTGTTTTTTTTTTTTGGGAGACCATTTGCTTGGAAAAAAATTTTTTCCAGCCTTTTACTGTCTCTGTCTTTTTTCACTGAGGTGCACTTTCTGTATGTAGGAAAATTCTGGGTCCTGTCTACATGTTTAGTGAATTAGTCTATGTCTTATTATTGGGAAATTGTGTCCATTGATGTTAAGAGACATTAAGGAATATTAAGGAATAGTGATTGTTGCTTTCTGTTTTTTGTTGTTGAGGTGGTATTATATTTGTGTGACTCTCTTATTTTTGGATTATTGAAAGAAGATTACATTCTTGCTTTTTCTAGGTTGTAGTTTTCCTCCTTGTTTTGGGGTATTCCATCTATTATCCTTTGTAGGGCTGCATTTGTGGAAATATGCTGTGTGAATTTGGTTTTGCCGTGAAATATCGTGGTTTCCCCATCTATGTTAATTGAGAGTTTTGCTGGATATTATAGCCTAGGCTTGCATTTGTGTTCTTTTATGGTGTGTAAGATATCTGCCCAGGATCTTCTGGCGTTCATAATCTCTGGTGAAATGTCTGGTGTAATTCTGATAGGTCTGCTTTTATATGTTACTTGCCCTTTTTCCCTTAATGCTTTTAATAATCTTTCTTTGCTTTGTGCATTTGGTGTTTTGGTTATTTTGTTATGGAATGAGTTTCTTTTCTGGTCCAGTCTATTTGGAGATCTATAGGCTTCTTTTAAGTTTATGAGCATCTATTCTTTAAGTTGGGGAAATTTTCTTATAAACTTTTGTTGAAGATATTTACTGGCCTTTTTTTATTTTTTTATTTTATTTATTTTTTTATTAACTTGAATATTTCTTATATACATTTCGAGTGTTATTCCCTTTCCCGGTTTCCGGGCAAACATCCCCTTCCCTCCCCCCCCTCCTTATGGGTGTTCCCCCCCCCTCCCCCCATTGCCGCCTCCCCCGACAGTCTAGTTCACTGGGGTTCAGTCTAGCAGGACCCAGGGGCTGGCCTTTTTAAAGGTGGGAATCTTTGCTCTTTTCTATACCTATTATCTTTCGGTTTGGTCTTCTCGTTGTGTCCTAGATTTCCTGGATATTTTGAGTTAGGAGGGTTTTTTTTTTCATTTTTTATTTTCTTTCTGTCAATATTTTCTATGGTATATTCTGCACCTAAAATTCTCTCTTCTATCTCTTGTAGTCTGTTGATAATGCTTGCATATATGACTTCTGATCTTTTTCCTTGGTATTCCATATCTTGGGTATTCTCCCTTTGTTATTTCTTTGTTGTTTCTATTTCCATTTATATATCCCGGATGTTTTTGTTCTATTCCTTTACCCGCTTATTTGTGTTTCCTCTAATTCTTTAAGGATTTTTGTGTTTCCTTTTAAGGGCTTCTCTCCATTTACCTGTGTTCTCCTTTATTTCTTTAAGTGAGTTATTTATTTCCTTCCTATATTCTCTATCATCTTCATGATATGTGATTTTCCTTCCAAATCTTGCTTTTCGGGTGTGACTATGTATCCAGGACTTACTGTAATTGGAGAACTGGGTTTTGATGATGCTTATTAGCCTTAATTTCTTTTGCATATGTTCTTGCCTCCTGCCTTCTGCTTATCTCTAGTGCTCTCTGCCCTTGTTGTCTCTGTGACAGCCTGTCCCTCCTGTGATTCTGTTTGTGTCAGAACTTCTCAGAGTCCAGTCGTCTCTGTTATTCTGTGATTCTGGGATCCTGTGATTCTGAGATCCTGGATGTTTCAGAGTTCCTGGGAGTCAGTAACTTTTTCTGGATGTTTTCAATGGGTAGGGGAGCCAGAGATCTGACTTTTCTTTGAGCACTGGTGCAAGCTGTAAGGAACCTGTGCGTCTGGATAAGTAGTGATATATGTTTCCCTTGTTCCTTTGGGGATCTCAGTTATGCTTGGAGTTTGGAAAGATGTTGTGGCCTTTGCTGTGATCTTGAGTGTGTCAGAGCTCCAGTGCTTCTGGTTGTGTGATCTCCTATGAGTCCAGCTTCCTCTGTGATCCTGTTATCCTGAGTTCCTGGGTGTGTCAGAGCACATGAGAGTCGGGCTCCCTCTAGTTGTTTTAAGAGTGGATGCAGAGCCAGACATCCAAGTCTGCTCTAGATCCAGTTTCAGACTGGAAGGAACCTATGCCACTGGCTGTGCAGGGGGTTCCTGTGTCCCATGATCCTGGCGGACCCAGTTTCTCCCAGTCTTGGGGCTGATCTGGCCTTTTCTGTGTTCCTGAGCATTTCAGAGCACCTGGGAGTCAGGCTTCCTCTGGGTGTTGTGATACTCCAGGGAAGCTTCTTAATCAGGAAGGCAAACAACTCAAAATAGCTTAAGGAAGTACATGAAACTGTCCAGATTCATGAGGCCCCTCCATGAGAGAGGAAACAATAAAAGCTGAGAGTCCCTTTCAGAGAAAGTGAAGCTGAGTTACAAAGTTTTCTCTGAGACCAGATCAGCTTCCTTAAAGAAGCAGAAAGCAACCAAGCTACCAGGAAGAGGTTTACATCAACTGAGGCACCAGAAAGAATACTTTGCAACCTGTTGAGCTGCCAGAATGTTGTGCAATGTGTCCCAGGTTCCCAGTTTTGTGATATATCACCCATGCTGGGGTGGGCTTAGGTGATGATACGGTCATTGAGTCATTTCTGCTACTATAACTAACCCCACTCCCACATTCCTACAAGTAACACCAATAAAACTCAGTGGTTTACCAAGTTGGACTTGGTTGGTAACTGTGTTTTGATTTGCTGTGGGCTTCCTATGTGGAGTGAGTAGATGTGTGTGTCTCCCCAGGAAATGCTGTATCTCAAAAAACTAGATATATCTAAAAGACAAAGTATTGGCTCAGGATCCTCAAGACCGAGTTCTCAGCACAGAGGAGATTTATTTGCCCTAGAATGACAGAGGACATGAATGAAGAACAAAGACTGGCATTAGAGGAAGAGAAAAAAGAAGTTGAAGAAATAGGGAAGGGGAGAGGATTAAGGACTAGCTGTCCAGAATGGAACAAAGAACTGCCTTTGAATAGAAGGAAGATAGATGAGGCTCATAGGAAAATGATGGTTTATAAATGTATAAGGAAAAATCCTGTATTAGGATGAGGTGTTTAAGTATAATTGGGGATGTCAATTAGGTGTGCCTGGTGGGGCCTTTGACTGCTGATCTTCAGTATTTTGATAGCTGGTCTCAGGAGGAGGGAGTGGCCAAATAAGGATAGAGCTTGAAGGCTTGCTTTAGGAATGTAACCTAAGGATTTTTAGCAAGGCAGGCAGAAGATGAGAGAAGAGAGGCCCGCTAAAGCCATGCTTGCCATGCCTGAACTGGCCAGAGTCCCTTAAATATTAACCATACTCCAGAGCATGGACCCATTCACAGCAGCAGTTTCCCAACTATTATCTGAAATTATCAAAAATAAATAATAATACTTTTAAAAAGAACAAAAGTCTTTTCTCAAACCAAGAAATAATAAACAAAAATAGAAAGTAAAAGAACAACTTAATCGCCAATACTATGACCTAGCTGAAAAATTATAATATTAGGTCCTATCTCCATTACCTATTCCTTATCAATTAGACAAAGCATACTTCATTATGTAATAACATATTCAATATCTGGTATGTTTAAGCAGCAAATATTTTCAGTGACCTGCTTGATTTAAAAAATAATCTGTAAAATTTTAAATATTTAAATATTCTCAAAGATCAAACAATAGTATCTGGGACTATTTTCTTTCTTCTGAGATGTACACAGAGTAATGAAGGCAAATAATGATTTATGAGTACCTGCTCAGCCATAAAAGATTACAAAAATCTTTCAAGATTTTCATAGGGACCACATTGCCAGGTTTATACCATATATCTCCTCATGAAGCAAAACACTGAGAAAAATACATAGATGGGAGATTTTTAATTAGCAAACATGTCTTGAATAACTTCTACATTCCCAGTACCTTGTGAGTCTCTGTGTATGTCAGATTTTCATTTGGAAACATAGAAGTAAAGAATAAATTAGACACCATTTAAATATAAACTTGTTATATACAGTAGTGACTATAAGTAATAGTGTATTGCAGATTTCCAAAGGTTAGAAAGTTTGATTTTGATACATATTTGAGGCAATATATATGCTCAAACAGATTCGTACTTAACTCCCTGAATACAAGCATTTTAAAAATTTTATATGTGGTTAAACTTTGAATCTGAAGATTAAAATGGTGTGCTGAAAAAGTCTGCAAATAAGTTTGCATTATCAGCAA
This sequence comes from Rattus rattus, assembly GCF_011064425.1. Classification (NCBI taxonomy): domain Eukaryota; kingdom Metazoa; phylum Chordata; class Mammalia; order Rodentia; family Muridae; genus Rattus; species Rattus rattus. Next base: position 123,415,418 of record NC_046172.1, on the reverse strand, counting down.
AAAGCCATCATTCATTGATATCAAGAGAATGAAGGGGATTTTGAAACAGATTGATGATAATGAGGGTTTTGATTCAGATTATGTGTTCATGGAACAGTGGATATTACTGATCTCCTTTACTAGGATTTCATATTAATTGAATGGAGTTGTTTGTATGTTAAAATGTGAAAGTTTCTCATACTGACAGTAGGCTTTTACTTACATGTTATTCAGTATACTGGAAATAACCTGTTGAAAAATATTATAATAGTAGATACTAATCCATATTTCTGAAATTGAGAGTCAGTCCAAAAAGCATATATTTGGTCAATGGAAGTCATTACTTAATTTTAATAGCTGCAGTCAAATAAATTTTACATGGATAGTGAGCATTTTAATTATTTATAATTTCTCCTAAACAGACACTTTGATCTAATACCATGCTTTGTAGATATTCTAAAATTATTTATTCAATACTTAAAATTCTAAGCTAGAAGGTTATATGTGTTGATTCATAATCATATTTATACTGCCATAGGAATAAAATTCTGACAGTAGATTTATGTCCTGACAGTAGATTTATGACCTCAAATACCAGACCAAATTCTAGTACTGTTGGCAATAAGTAACGATTGTGTAACTGCTATTAAAATAGAAACTTTAATATTGTAAAGGGCATGGAAGCCCTTACATGCAAAACATACAAAGTCACTGTGAGATTTTAATGCATATTTTAAATCATTTCTATGGGAACCAACATTTGGCACAAAGGCTACTGTTTAAAAAAACAGTAAGAAGGCAGCATCTAACAAGCCAGCTGTTTAATTCATAATAGAGGACTATAACAAGGAGAGAGTAGGTTATATAGCCCTTAAAACTCTTGATAATGAATTCAAGTAGACCAAATCCCTGGGCTACCTCCCAATTCTCTATCAAAACTGCTATCCATAGCAGTAATATTATCAACCACAAGAGGAAGCTCCTAATTCTAAACTGTTTAGAAAGGTAAACACCACAGCCTTAAAAAAACGTTGTAAATATTTCAGACAGATCAGGATACTGTGGGTCAGAAACTACCATTAGCTAAATTAAGTTTTGTGAAACAGAGAATCAAAGCAGAAGAAAATGTATTGGCTTAGACTCCCAGAACAATTAGAATAAAACTAATTATCTAGATTAATTGTCAGTACAGCTTCAAGTAAGCATTGGACAATGTCACATTGAATTGCATAAAGCTAAACATTCTCTGATTTTAGTACTAAAGGAACCCTAGAGACTCTAAGTTGCTCCAAGTCACAGTAATTTATTGAGAAATTGTTGGAACACCAGTCCTGGAACTAACATTTAAATGCTCAGTCTAATGAGATTTATGTGGACATGCTCCTCCATTCTTTCTTTGAGGAAGTCTTATCTGGCCCTTAGCCAGGAATTTCTGAAACAACTTACCAAGACCATCTCCCAGCTTGTCATTGGGTTACTAACACTTAGCTAAGCTATAGACATATGGGGTTTCATCATTTACACAGAGCTGGCATTGTATATTTTTTTCTTCTCTACAAGATAAGGTCAATTATATTGTAATATGGAACAATAACCTTTCAAGGCAGACATGTATGCATATAAGTGTGTATCAGAGCAAGAACTTTAAATTTGTATTGCATTGAGATGATTTTTATATCTCAAATATCATAGACTTAAAGGAGGCTAATCAGATTGTCTCAAAAGGTTATTAATCTAATTAATCCTTTAATATATCTAGACTCAAATAACAACAAACCAATTTAATAAACAGGGACATATTGCATATAAGGTTTCACTACCTGATATTTTTTCTTGATTTCCTCATCCATAATAATTTATTGATTTTTATTAAACCCATATACCAATTATCATATTTCATAAAATATATTAAATGCATATTTTAAATTGACTTTTGGAGTGAAATAGTAATATTGTGTTGAAAATTTTTATCATTTGAGAAATATATTTAGAAACAAAATTATGAACTTTTGTGTCAATGACACAAATATGATTATGTCCACCAAATTTTCTTTTATTTTTTATTAATAATTCTATTCATTTACATACCAAATTCTATCCCACTTCCCAGTTACCCCTTCACTAATCCCCCACCCCACACCTTCCCTTCTGCCCTGTATGAGGGTGCTCCCCCCATCCACCCATATGCTTCCTCCCTACAACTCCAGCATCTTCCACTGTTGGGGCATCAACCATCCCTGGACCCAGGGGCTCCCCTCCCATTGCTGTCAGGCAAGGCCATCTTCTGCTACTTATGTATCTGGAGTCAGGAATTCCTCCAAGTACACTCCTTGGTTAGTGGTCTAAAATTTTGGAAAGCTGGGTGGTCAGGCCAGACAATGTTGTTCTTCCAATGGAATTGCAATCCCCCTCTGCTCCTCTAGTCCTTCCACCAGCTCACTAACTAGGTTCCCTGAGCTCAGTCTGATGGTTGGCTCCAACTATCCACATGTTTATTGGTCAATTGCTGGCTAGAATTCCTCAGGAACTGCCACACTAGGTTCCTGTCAGCAAGCGCCTCTTGACCATGGCAACAGTGCATGGTTTGGTGTCTGCAGACATGTTGGATCCGCATGTGGGGCAGTCCCTGGTTGGCCTTTCTTTCATTCTCTTTTCCATTTTTTGTCCCTGTTCTTCCTTTGGACACGAACATTTCTGGGTTAAAAATATTGAGATGAGTGGTTGGTCCCATCCTTCAACTGGGTGTCATGCATATTTACTAGTGGTAGTATCAACAGGTTCCTTTTCCCCATTCTCTGTGCATTTTGGCTAAATTCGTACCTAATGGGCCCTGGGAGCCTCATGTTTCCCTGCTGTCTGGGACCTTCCGGTGGTTATCAATAGTTCCTTATCACCTCCCTGTTACACATTTTTCTTTTCTATTTCCTGACCCTCTGTTCCTCTCTTACATCTTCTCCAGCTCTTTAAAATTTTAACTTTTAAACATTTTAAAGTTTAAAAATTGTATTTCCATTCTCATTACTGATAGAACAATATATAAATGTCATAGAATAGGCATTTTCTTACCTAGATGGCATTTGCAATAAATGGAAAAACCCACTTTCATCAATTTGCCTATCTGGGGAGATATTTAAAATGATAATTAAGGTTTATGGATATTAATTGTAAGATGTACTTTACATCAGTCCCTACGCTAAATTAGAATGTCAACAAGACAACTAACTCTCTGACTGACTAGATACCACAGCAGAACTGGCTCAAATTCCATTGCTTTACCTTTACTCGTTCTCTCCATAGGCTTTTCTGGAATCTTACAACATAGCAGGTATTTCTCTGTGCTTCCAGTCATAATTTAAGAGAGAAGTCTCATATAACCGACAATGGTTTTTCACAGTATATCACTTAAAGATGGTTGCTATGTACTGTTAATGCTGCTGTAAACTTATAAAAAAAAAGTTTTCTTTTATTCCACACTAAATTCGGCACTGTGGTGCCCTAAGATACCTATTTGATATTTTCATCCCAGTCAGCAAAGCATCTCACCAGCTTTGCTCCATCCCATATCACACTGCAGATGGCTTCTCTCTGAGCCTGGCAACAATCTCTCTACCCGTCTAGTTCCCAAGGCAGGTTGCCATCATTCAGACATACATGCCCCAATTCTGTGGTGGCCCAGTGTCTCCACCCACCACACACTCCCTTGAATTCAATTAAATCACCACATGAACGAACATACAACATAATAACTTCTGATCCAATTGATAAAATGTAATTGCCCACTTAGAATAAAAACCACTGTACACATCCATCCCTTAAGAATATTCATAAAAACCTGTAAATGTGAAAAGAGGAATCTTAACCTCTGCCTCCATGTTCTCTCAGCTTCTACCTCCCTCGCTCTCCAGTCTCCTCTTCCTCTCTCAAACTTTTCTCTCGCCCATCCTTCCTTCTCGTACAATGACAGGCCTAGTTCTATCTTGGACCTGCCTTCACCTACATAATGACATCATCCTACATGTTAAAGGATAGACTTACAACCAAAAGTATCAAGAATACATAGGCACTTTCTATGATCTATACAGTCAGTAAAAATTAAAAGTTAATGATAAATCTTAGAGTTCTCATAATCTTCCAATTGATTGTGTAAAGTTGAATGTAGCATACGTAAATAAATTACTCCTGAAAGCATTTTGTTCCTATGGTTTTGTGCAAACTTGGCATGTCAGAATTTCAAATGGCATTATACCAGCAGGAATTCAAATAGTAGGGCAGCTGCAAAGATGCATGCAATCACTAGGGAACTCCTCTCCTAGAGGAGATTAGGGTTCCTCTAAATGACTAGTCTAGTTTCATCCCATCATTCCTATTATTCTCCCAAATATTCACGAGGGAATCTTTAGTCTTTACTTCCCCATTTGTGAATCAGCTCCAACATCACTAAATGATCTCCCCTTGATCCAGGAATTCTAGCAACAATGGGTTTCCTCAATGTATGTGAGTTCTATTCTCAAATATAGCCCTTCAGTATGGCCACTTATCATGGGCCATACCCTGCTAGTATCTCAGTTGTAACACTCTAAGTAAATCAATAGAAGATTTATCCCTTTGCCTTTTCATGAACTAGAACAAGTATTTACAATAGTAGGTTCTATGATGGCAATATAATGCCTCATTAAATGTGATTTTTACTTAACTGCAATTTCTCAAATGAATTGTTTAGACCCTAGAACCTAGAACCTAGTCATAATGCAAAAAGAAGTATGCTCCCTGACAACTCTACTATATTAGGGTCTACACTGATTCAAATGAAAACATAATGTTCATATCAAAGGAAACAATGGAGATAGAAAGAAGAACGAAGAACCTGGAAAGAAGTAAAAGTGGAGCATGCTGGATTTTCTAGTAGATTCCATGAAGTTGTATTTGAAAAGGAATGTTTTAAGGATAATAACTTGCCATTTGTTAACCCATAACTGATGATATTAGTGGGATATTTATACAGTATAAACTAAGATTTCATACAAATTTTTGCTAAGGGATAGCTACTTTTAATATATGTATTTATCTATGAGATTGGATGAGTGTAGGACCAAATACTGAGTGGAATATTCTTGTAGAAACAGGTTAAATGGAGCATAACTTCGAGTAGTAAGTAGTGCAGATAGTTCCAAAGTAAGCTGGGCAGTGGGGAAAACATGCCTGATACTGTATACCTAGCCAACTACCCAGGACTGGTGACATCCTGGATCTTAGAGAAAGACTTAAACCACTTCTTCAGTAGAACAAAACAATTTCTGGATGCATTTTAAATTTTTACTGTTATACCTACAAATAATCATAGCTCTCAGTATTAATCAAATAAGCTTCACTATGCAGCAGACGGAGACCATAAAATAAATTCATAATTTGAAAAAAAAAGTGTAAACAGCAGCTGAAAGTAGGATACTCAGTTGTAATGGTTAATTTACAAATCAACCACTAGACCTAAGATTGGGGCAAATTCCCAGAAGAATGGACTGACAGATCCTAAGAACTAAAGGACTGAGATGTTTGTAGTGAGATTGTGTCTGCTAGACATTGCAGGGAAGTTACAACAATCTCAGCAATATGACTGTCTAAGAAAGACCTGAAGAGGACAACACAGTTGACATTCTAGTGGAAATTGGGAAAATCACAAAGAATCTTACCCCTCAAAAAAAGAGATACAGACAAAAACAAAAATGAAACAGAAGAGAGAGTAGAAGAGAAAGTGAAGGTAAACTAGTACATCATTGTACATGACAAGGAAAGAACACAAAGTGAAGACTTTGGCATGTGGTACGGGTAAAGACCTGATTACAGTGGCGTTCTGAAAAAAAAATGAGTAGTGTACAATTACTCCAGAAATGTAAATCTTACAAGGTTGCTTTAAAGTACACAATTAAATAATCTACTAGCTACAAGAAAAACTTAAATGTGATTACTTTTTGTATTTGATTTTTATTATATTATAATGGTACAAATGTTAAAGTAGCCCTGTATTGATATGAATAATTCTACAGAAAATAGAAAATTTAAGTATAGACTCTTGACACTTAGAACATAAAATGCCTCAAAACATTGAGGCTCAGTGGTGGGGTAAATATTGATTTTTCATAGGACTTGGGTCTGGTTCTCAGCAACCACATAAGGTAGATCACAATTGCCCATACCTCTAGCACCAGAGGGTCTGGTGTCTCATTCTGGTCTCTACAGGCACCTACATATACACAAACATGAACATACATACATGCATACACATACACACACACACACATACACACACACACACACACACACACACACACACAATGATTGGTAGATCTACTAAAACAGTTCTTTGGAATTCAGGCAAGTTCTCCTCTAATTGATTCTGTTTGTCCAAAGAAGTATTCAGAAATTTTGCCATCTAAGTAGGAAATTATTAAAATGTTTAGAAGTTTGAGTGTGAAGAAAAAACCCAAAATCATAATCTAAAGGAAGGCAAGTGTCAAGAGATCCAAGGAATTCATTATTAATCTTTTCACAAATAAGGAGAAAGGTATACATTTAATAACCAGAGCAAGACAAACAGCACAGTATGCCTCTTATTTTGGACTCCATGCAGGTGGACAGCATTGACGTTTTGGTACAGGAAATAATGGTAATTGAAATTGGTAGCCAATAAAATGCTTGCAAGTAGCTGAAATGCACTGAAAAATTTAGTGCCACTTTATTATGAAAATGGAAAACAATAGTAGTTTTAAAAGTAATACAAAGTAAAAGTTAATAAAAGCCACATAATCAAATGCACTTAATCAGAAAGTTAAAAAGGGGAAAATGGAAAAAAAAATGTGCAATATGCCCAGTTCTATTCAGAATTGTAGGTGCTATTTCATACAATATTCAATACTGTGCTTGCTTATATAATGAAAAAATGATTGAAGATACTTCTTAAATTATTTGAAAATGGTCCCATAATGTTGAAAATTTAAAAGTAAAAGTACTTAGAGTGGCTTAACTGTTACCTGAAAAGTAAACAACTTTGAATAAGCTTATAAGTTAGTGTTTATCAAGATGCAGTTCTTGAATCATTTGAATATGAAATATATTCCATACAGTTAAGGGACTCAGTGTCTCAATAGCTGAAGCTCATGAATCTATTTTTAAGTACATATTCACTTAGAAATTCTTTGTATTTCTTAAGGAAATCATATCACCTGAGCTACCAAGCACTCTATTCTCAGGAAACAGCCCATCAACTATCTCCAAGCCTTATAATCTTCAGGATTAGGAGATGTTTATG